>NW_024070286.1:0-16432 GCF_014754425.2 Oryx dammah
CACACACACACACACACACACACACACACACATCAAAGCATTGGCTTAGTTTACATAATTGCAGGAGTTGGCTAACCATGTCTGAAATCCTTAGAGCAGGCAGTCAGGAAAGGAAGAATGAGGTAGGCTGAAACACATGGGCAGGAGTTAAAGTTCTTGTACACAGGAAGAATTTCATCTATTTCTCAGAGAAGCTTCACACCCACGTGTAGAGCCTTTCAACAGATTTAGTCAGGACTAGCCAGATTATCCGGAGAAGGCAATGGCACCCTACTCCAGTACTCTTGCCTGAAAAATCCCATGGACAGAGGAGCCTGGTAGGCTGCAGTCCATGAGGTCGCTAAGAGTCGGACATGACTGAGCAACTTCACTTTCACTTTTCACTTTCATGCATTGGAGAAGGAAATGGCAACCCACTCCAGTGTTCTTGCCTGGAGAATCCCTGGGATGAGGGAGCCTGGTGGGCTGCCGTCTATGGGGTCGCACAGAGTTGGACACAACTGAAGAGACTTAGAAACAGCAGCCAGATTATCTAGGATGATCTTAAATTTAATATAGAAGGACTTTACATCTCAAAATCTCTTAACAGCTGTTCTTAATGTTTTACTGAATAACTGGGGACTAACAGCTTGGTCAAGCTGACAAACCAAAAAGGCCATAGCAGAGGACGTTCTCTAGTGGAAAAAGAGCACTCTGTACCCTTGTGGGCCAGGCTAGCAGAATCAGGGATCAACAGTCATCAACCAAAGTTAAATGAGTGTTGATGGAAAGTACCACAGCTCTCTCACAGCCTAGGCAAGTTAAATTTAAGGTATGAATTCTAGGCTGGCTCTCAATTCTTGAGTGGAATTAAGTTCTAGACACCTACAGGTACTGATGCTTCCTACTCTTCTACTAGTTTCTGACATGATTATTTTCCAAATAAACAACTTTCACTGGAAACCTTGCCTCTGGATATACTCTGAGGGAAAATAAAGAGATTAAGTAATATACTATGTAGGTCAGGAAACAACAGTTAGAACTGAACATGGAACAACAGACTGGTTCCAAATAGGAAAAGGAGTACGTCAAAGCTGTATATTTTCACCCTGCTTATTTGACTTATATGCAGAGTACATCATGAGAAATGCTGGGCTGGAAGAAACACAAGCTGGAATCAAGATTGCCGGGAGAAATATCAATAACCTCAGATATGTAGATGACACCACCCTTATGGCAGAAAGTAAAGAGGAACTAAAAAGCCTCTTGATGAAAGTGAAAGTGGAGAGTAAAAAAGTTGGCTTAAAGCTCAACATTCAGAAAATGAAGATCCTGGCATCTGGTCCCATCACTTCATGGGAAATAGATGGGAAACAGTGGAAACAGTGTCAGACTTTATTTTGGGGGGCTCCAAAGTCACTGCAGATGGTGACAGCAGCCATGAAATTAAAAGATGCTTACTCCTTGGAAGAAAAGTTATGACTAACCTAGATAGCCTATTGAAAAGCAGAGACATTACTTTGCCAACAAAGGTCCGTCTAGTCAAGGCTATGGTTTTTTCAGTGGTCATGTATGGATGTGAGAGTTGCACTGTGAAGAAAGCTGAGCACCGAAAAATTGATGCTTTTGAACTGTGGTTTTGGAGAAGACTCTTGAGAGTCCCTTTGACTGCAAGGAGATCCAACCAGTCCATTCTAAAGGAGGTCAGTCCTAGGTGTTCTTTGGAAGGACTGTGCTAAAGCTGAAACTGCAGTACTTTGGCCACCTCATGTGAAGAGTTGACTCATTGGAAGAGACTCTGATGCTGGGAGGGATTGGGGGCAGGAGGAGAAGGGGACGACAGAGGATGAGATGTTTGGATGGCATCACCAACTCGATGGACATGAGTTTGAATGAACTCCGGGAGTTGGTGATGGACAGGGAGGCCTGGCCTGCTGCGATTAATGGGGTCACAAAGAGTCGGACACGACTGAGCGACTGAACTGATTAAGATTATATCACACTTGAATATACGTTAAGAATATACTAACAAAATATTATGCTTAAATTTTCTTCAATAATTATATTTAACTATTGGTGACTTTCTTAAATGAAAAAAATAGTTCCTCAATATAGAAAATCAAATAGAAATTTTTGAAAATATTTTAAATCAGGGTAAAAGAACTTCTAATGCAAGCATAATCACATTTTATTTTCTCCTTCAATGATAAAATTAATGATGTGGGTGTCCATATGCTGAATAGTACTGATTTTTCTGAGCTGCTATACTCTGAATATGTTCTGAGTTTGAGAAAAATATATTTATCAAGACAGGAAAAAATAATGTTGAAGACTCAGGATAACTTTTTATTGTAAATGTGATAGTTCTATATTCAACTTATAAATTCCTATATTATCTATTAACATATTTTTCTGTTTGAAATATTATATTAGGGATGAGAGTAGAGTGTGGATAAATACAAAGAAATAAGTAATTTGATTTAGGTAGCTAGTAAAAATTTGTTAATTTTATATTAGTAAGATATTTTTTCAAAAGCCGTGCAAATAACATACTATTCCTTCTCTTCCAATGCATAAGTTTAATCTGTAATGTAGATTTAATGTCAAGTATACCTTTACAAAGAGCATTTTCAAATTGCTGAATACTGAAGATTTGATTACATTATAAAATTTTTTGTTTGTTTTCTTCCCCTTGAAATACAGTCTATCTTTCTTGAAGATTATCCTCACCCCCTATCTACTGCTTTTGGTTAAATGTAAGATATTGCTCTGAGAATTATAAAAAAATTCAAGACATCTTCTTAATTCCCCTCTCATTATTGTGTCTGCTAAAGTAAAACTAAACTAGTAGGACTACAGTTAAGGATATTAAAATAGTGCATGTTCAAGATTATTAAAGTGTTTCCAGCAAATGTAGCAATTTTCTTGCATTTACCTTAGTAAATTATGGGTTATTTAATGGATTATTTCACAGTAGAAAATGAAGCTTATTTTTTAGAGCAATTTAATTTTCTCAGTAGATTAGTGTCCTTCATGATATTATATTTAGAAAAGTGTACATATTAAAGTTAGATGAAAGATACCAAAAATCTTACAGATTTTTAAAGACTTTTCTAAAAGCACCAATGCAGTCTTCGAAACCCTGTGCAATTATTCATATATATATGTATATATATTAGAACAACATCTGCTTAATGAAAATAATTCACTTGAAAATAATTCAATAGAACACTGTGTCTGAGATTCTTAAGGACAAGTGTGAAATTGTTTTATCTTAATTTTCTGGAGCTCTGGACAGCTGATAGAGACAGTATAGAGAGCATCTGCTGGAGTGGTAACTCCTGGGATCCTTGTCAAATTGATTGTGTTCAAAAACAACTGAGACACAAAATAAGGAGAATTTCTTACCATATTGCATTTATAATATTGACTCAAATCTAGAAATTATGTACTTTGGGACTAAATACTTTGCTGGGCATTTCAGCAGTTTTAATTAACAGACTATTCTATTAGCTCATGGATTTCTCTCCAGGAGACTGAAATGGATTTTCACCCAAGCTTTGCTTCTATATGTCAAGACATTTTTGAATAAATAAGTAACATACTGATGTCTTAATTCTGATTTGGCAAGCAGACTGCCATAGCAAGGGCAAAAAAAAAAACAAAAAACAATAGTCATTCCACTATGTAATGTTCTCCTTTTAAAAGTACATTTCAGTGATTTTGATTTGTCTGTATCATTACACTATTTTTCAGTAGATAAAAATTACAGATGCTTTATAAGGTAATTGAACTTCCAGATGTTCAAGCTGGTTTTAGAAACGGAAGAGGAACCAGAGATCAAATTGCTAACATCCGCTGGATCATCGAAAAAGCAAGAGAGTTCCAGAAAAACATCTATGTCTGATTTACTGACAATGCCAAAGCCTTTGACAATGCGAATCACAATAAACTGTGGAAAATTCTGAAAGAGATGGGCATATCAGAACACCTGACCTGCCTCTTGAGAAACCTATATGCAGGTCAGGGAGCAACAGTTAGAACTGGACATGGAACAACAGACTGGTTCCAAATAGGAAAAGGAGTACATCAAGGCTGTATATTGTCACCTTGCTTATTTAACTTCTATGCAGAGTACATCATGAGAAACGCTGGACTGGAAGAAGCACAAGCTGGAATCAAGATTGCCGGGAGAAATATCAGTCACCTCAGATACGCAGATGACACCACCCTTATGGCAGAAATTGAAGAAGAACTAAATAACCTCTTTTTTTCTTTTTTTAATATAAATTTATTTATTTTAATTGGAGGTTAATTACTTTACAATATTGTATTGGTTTTGCCATACATCAACATGAATCTGCCACAGGTATACACATGTTCCCCATCCTGAATCCCCCTCCCTCCTCCTTCCCCATATCATCCTTCTGGGTCGTCCCAGTGCACCAGCCCCAAGCATCCAGTATCATGCATCGAACCTGGACTAGCGATTCATTTCATAAAGAGCCTCTTGATGAAAGTGAAAGAGTAGCATGAAAAGGTTGGCTTAAAGCTCATCATTCAGAAAACTAAAATCATGGCATCTGGTCCCATCACTTCATGGCAAATAGATGGGGAAACAGTGGAAACAGTGGCTGACTTTATTTTGGGGGGCTCCAAAATCACTGCAGATGGTTATTGCAACCATGAAATTAAAAGACACTTTACTCCATGAAATTAAAAGACACTTACTCCTATGATCAACCTAGACAGCATATTAAAAAGCAGAGACATTACTTTGCCAACAAAGGTCCATCTAGTCAAGGCTATGGTTTTTCTAGTGGTCATGTATGGATGTGAGAGTTGGACTGTGAAGAAAGCTGAGCACCGAAGAATTGATGCTTCTGAACTGTGGTGTTGGAGGTGACTCTTGAGAGTCCCTTGGACTGCAAGGAGATCCAAGCAGTCCATCCTAAAGGAGATCAGTCCTGGGTGTTCATTGGAAGGACTGATGTTGAAGCTGAAACTCCAATACTTTGGCCACCTGATGTGGAGAGCTGACTCATTTGAAAAGACCCTGATGCTGGGAAAGATTGAGGACAGTAGGAGAAGGGGATGATGACAGAGGATGAGATGTTTGCATGGCATCACCAACTCGACGGACATGGATTTGGGTGGACTCCAGGATTTGGTGATGGACAGGGAGGCCTAGCATGGTGCAGTTCATGGGATTTCAAAGAGTCACACACGAAATGACTGAACTGAACTATAAGGTAGGTGATTTTTCAGAGAATAATACAAGTGACTTAGGCCTTACAAAACTCAAGTCAAGTATATTCTATTTTTTTCAAGTATATTTTGTCAATTTATACCATCATTGCTACTTTCTTCCACTGATTAGAAATTCTTCTTCACATAACTATTTAGATATTTATCCACTGTTAGAAGAAATTTAAAGAGTTTTGTTATCATTTATTAGATTTTTGCAGACTAGATATTTGGAAAGCAAAAGAGGTCAATGTTAAAAGATTGTAATAAATATAAAATGATTAATTAACAGGTAGGCTTAGATATCTCCTTAGGAATACAAGAAATGTGAATGCCAAGTACCCCAAGTTGAAGACACCAAGAAGTATGAGTAGCACACTCTTTCTCCATGCTTTCTTAGCCTAGAGAAAGTTGAGGGCATTAATGATAAGGTAAAATGATGAAGGGATCTGGAATATACTACTGTGGCATAAAAATTATTTTGAGCTAAAAATATTGAGAATCAACAGATGCAGAATGATGATTTTCCTGAACACTCTCTCCCCTTATCTGCCAAAAAGCAGAGACTTCCAAAAAGTTTTTAACTGCCATAAATCTCTCTTCAAGGGAAATTTAACTCCTATAACTGGAACTGAGAAGCCAGCTGCTGATCGAGAAATCTCATAACCAAGCATGGTCATGACATAACTGTACCTCCCATATAAACTACTAAATCTCTGTCTTTCCTAACATCATTTACCTGACCTTTCTCTCCCTTGTCTTTCCCCTATTAAGAGGGTATATAAACTCTAAATCCTAGCCACTTTTATGTGTCACTTTCTTTGTGAGTTTCCACAAACCTACATGAATAAACTTTGTCCTTTCTCCTGCTAATGTTTTTTTGTCAATTTATGAGATTCAATCACTAATTTTAAGTGGGTAGAGGGAAAGTTTTTCCTCACTGATAGTGGCAAGAACAATGAAACAGTTAATCCTATATCAAACTCCAGCTTCTGTTTCTTTCTTTCTTTTTTTTTTTAATTTTTACTTTACAATTCTGTATTGGTTTTGGCATAGATTGACATGAATCCACCACAGGTGTACATGCGTTCCCAAACATGAACCCCCCTCCCACCCCCCTCCCCACAACATCTCTCTGGGTCATCCCCGCGCGTCAGCCCCAAGCGTGTCATATCCTGCATCAGACATAGACTGGCATTTCGATTCTTACATGATATTATACATGTTTCAATGCCATTCTCCCAAATCATCACACCCTCTCCCTCTCCCTCTGAGTCCAAAAGTCCGCTATACACATCTGTGTCTTTTTTGCTGTCCTGCATACAGGGTCATCATTGCCATCTTCCTAAATTCCATATATATGTGTTAGTATACTGTATTGGTGTTTTTCTTTCTGGCTCACTTCACTCTGTATAATCGGCTCCAGTTTCATCCATCTCATCAGAACTGATTCAAATGTATTCTTTTTAATGGCTGAGTAATACTCCATTGTGTATATGTACCACAGCTTTCTTATCCATTCAATGATGATCACTTTGATTGCTGTTCTTGTTCAGTCCCTAAGTCCTGTCCAACTCTTTGCTATCCCATGGATTGCAGCACACCAGCTTCTCCATCCTTCACTATCTCCTGGAGTTTGCCCAAACTCATGTCCATTGAGGGCTTCCCTGCTGCTGAATAAATATATCATTACCCATGATGTAAGAGCATTAATCATGAATATTGCTTCCCAATTACTGTCTCAAAAGTTGTTACTGTGCTTTCCAAGGAACTCTGTTTGACATTATATAATGATCTAAACAGGAAAAAAATTTACAAAGGACAGATACATGTATATATATATATAACGGAATCATTTTGATGTATAGCTAAAACTATCACAACATTGTTAATCAACTATACTCCAAAATAAAATAAAAAGTTAAAAATGTGCTTCCTTAATGATGAGTACAAATGCACATATTACCTTTCCAAGTAATCAGAAGTTGGCAGTTATTATGTTGGGTGTACAACGTTATTGGAGAAGGAAATAACAACTCACTCCAGTATTCTTGCCTGGGAAATTCCATGGACACTGGAGTCTGGTGGGCTCCAGTCCATGGGATTTCAAGAGTCATATACAACTGAATGACTAAACAATCACCACCACCATAAAACATTATTTCTTAAGGTAGATGGGATAGAAGTTGGTGTTGCCCATCCATATCTCTTATTTATTATCTTTTATTGTGTTTTTATTTTTACATGTCTGCCTGCCTTGCAATTGTTAGCACCTATGCTGCAGTGTATATTAGCTTTGTTTAAATTGAAGGATATACCACCTACCTATGTGATTTACAAGCCAGGAATTTGGAGAAATAGGAAACTTTTGTCATCAGCATAATCAATGACTGACAAAGTTGGTGCATATTTCAGGAGCTCCTTTACATATCTGGTCAAAAAATTTTGAGGAATATGTTCTATATAACCTCCCAAATATAACTTGGTAATACATTCTTTGCTGGATATTTTCCCTGTTCTATCCTAATTCTATCTAAATAATTCAAGTCTACATATTATTTGCTATCAATATTTCTATGCTGTTTTGTTAAATAACTACTAGCACTTATCTTTTTATGTTAGGCTGTGTCTGCAGAAACCACATATAAGATAGACAGTATTGTCCATGGGTACTCAGTTGTTCAGTCATGTCTTATGCTTTGCAACCTCATGGACTATAGTCCATCAGGCTCCTCTGTCCATGGGATACTCCAGACAAGAATGCTGGAGTGGGTTACCATTTCCTTTTCCATGTGATCTTCCCAGGGATCGAACATGTGTCTCCTGCACTGACAGGCAGAAAAAGCAAAACCTCAAGATTGAAATCTGGGATTTGATCACTTTGCAGTTCAAAAATAAATAGATAAATAAAAGGAGGACATATCAACAGTAAGGTAGTAAGTAGTAACTTCTCTGACGTGGCAATATGAAACTGGATGCAGGTAAAAAAGGATGAGGTCTTATTTAGAATCTCCAATATTTGAGACCAACAGTTATACATGTACTTGTATCTATTCTTTTTCCAATTATTTTCCCATTGTTTCATAACAATGAAATTATTAAAGGGATAGAGTTTGTTGTTGTTCAGTTCAGTTCAGTTCAGTTCAGTTCAGTTGCTCAGTCATGTCCGACTCTTTGCGACCCCATGAATCAGAGCACGCCAGGCCTCCCTGTCCATCACCAACTCCTGGAGTTCACTCAGACTCACGTCCATGGAGTCAGTGATGCCATCCAGCCATCTCATTCTCTGTCATCCCCTTCTCCTCCTTCCCCCAATCCCTCCCAGCATCAAAGTCTTTTCCAATGAGTCAACTTTTCTCATGAGGTGGCCAAAGTGCTGGGGTTTCAGCTTCAGCATCATTCCCTCCAAAGAAATCCCAGGGCTGATCTCCTTCAGAATGGATAACTGCTATTGATTCCCTGAAAGAAAGAAAATAAGCAAACAACCAAGTAGGATTTAGTTGGCCAATTACAAACAGAGCACAGTATGACAGTCACACGGCTCTGTGGCAGCAAGACCCTGATCTCCTGCAGCTGAGGGCGAACTGTGCAGAAAATTGGCCTAAAATCTGACTGTGAGAATTTGCTGGTTTTTATACTTGAGAGCTTCCCAGCCATACTCAGAAACCAGCCCCAGTACATTAGTAGCAAGGAAAGACAGAAGAAAGAGTCAGACCATGCTAGATGGAGTAAGAGGCTGGTTTAATAAGCAAGGCAACTCACACATGACACTTATTTTGGGTGGTTGTGAGACGAGTGGGTCTCTTTAGATGCTCACTGAAATCTTAAATGTATATCAGAGGCCTTAGCTTGGTTCAGCATGTATTCAGTCCAGGTGGTCTCAACACCACATTGCTCTCTCAAGGCTGTGTTCTTGAAAACAGTTCCTACTGTGGGAATAATGGACAGAATATTCCAAGAATAGAGGAGGAAATAAGGGGCCTGTGAGTCCAGCCCATGGGTCAACCAGCAAATTAGGTCCTCTTGATAACTTCTTCCAACAGAATCAATAAAAGAACCTCCATGCACAGCGGCGAGACATCTTCTATGCAAAACTAATGGCACTGATGAAGTAAAGACACTTGAGTGGATACACTTGCAAATCTTAAACCCTGAGATTTCCATGAATCCTCTAGGTTATTATAAATGATTTTCTTTCTCTTGCTAGAGGATATTAAGATTCCTTTGATTGGAGCCTGTGAAAAAGTAACACATGAGGCAAATGGCTTCATTAAGATCTCCTTAATTATTATTATTATTTTTTTTTGCTTTTAAAGTTACTAATAAATTTATTGTCAAAAGAAATAAATTTTTATCTTATATTAAAAAAAAATCTGACCTCATTTCCCACTGCTACCACTTCTAGAGCAATGATTAGGACCAAGTCAGCTTCAGCATGACAAGAGCACAGTAACCAGGGCCTCAGACTTCTCAGGAAAAAACACTTGGGTTACCCTATGAGGCATACAACTGAAATTGGCAACCAACTTAAAGATGAGGAATATCTGGAACAGACCATGGAGGAGGGAGATGATAAATATCAGTTGCATCCTCAAGACCAAATTAGGTGCAGCCACTGTAGTTCATTCTATTAAACTGCCATATGTAAATCTTTTTATTTTTTTTAGATTATGTCATTAGAAGTCACCTCAGGAAATCAGTAATAAGAGGGAATGAATTTAACATGGATTGTGAATGTGTCTGGGCAGACAGAATTCTATCACTGCCCTGCCTATATCGACTTGACACATCCTTTCCATGCACATCAGTTCTATTTTCAATTGCCAGCCACCACATCTTAGGGCATATCAGTCAGGTTTCAGCCAGAGAAGCAGAAGCAGAATATGCCTACAAATCACACACACACACACACACACACACACACACACATCAAAGCATTGGCTTAGTTTACATAATTGCAGGAGTTGGCTAACCATGTCTGAAATCCTTAGAGCAGGCAGTCAGGAAAGGAAGAATGAGGTAGGCTGAAACACATGGGCAGGAGTTAAAGTTCTTGTACACAGGAAGAATTTCATCTATTTCTCAGAGAAGCTTCACACCCACGTGTAGAGCCTTTCAACAGATTTAGTCAGGACTAGCCAGATTATCCGGAGAAGGCAATGGCACCCTACTCCAGTACTCTTGCCTGAAAAATCCCATGGACAGAGGAGCCTGGTAGGCTGCAGTCCATGAGGTCGCTAAGAGTCGGACATGACTGAGCAACTTCACTTTCACTTTTCACTTTCATGCATTGGAGAAGGAAATGGCAACCCACTCCAGTGTTCTTGCCTGGAGAATCCCTGGGATGAGGGAGCCTGGTGGGCTGCCGTCTATGGGGTCGCACAGAGTTGGACACAACTGAAGAGACTTAGAAACAGCAGCCAGATTATCTAGGATGATCTTAAATTTAATATAGAAGGACTTTACATCTCAAAATCTCTTAACAGCTGTTCTTAATGTTTTACTGAATAACTGGGGACTAACAGCTTGGTCAAGCTGACAAACCAAAAAGGCCATAGCAGAGGACGTTCTCTAGTGGAAAAAGAGCACTCTGTACCCTTGTGGGCCAGGCTAGCAGAATCAGGGATCAACAGTCATCAACCAAAGTTAAATGAGTGTTGATGGAAAGTACCACAGCTCTCTCACAGCCTAGGCAAGTTAAATTTAAGGTATGAATTCTAGGCTGGCTCTCAATTCTTGAGTGGAATTAAGTTCTAGACACCTACAGGTACTGATGCTTCCTACTCTTCTACTAGTTTCTGACATGATTATTTTCCAAATAAACAACTTTCACTGGAAACCTTGCCTCTGGATATACTCTGAGGGAAAATAAAGAGATTAAGTAATATACTATGTAGGTCAGGAAACAACAGTTAGAACTGAACATGGAACAACAGACTGGTTCCAAATAGGAAAAGGAGTACGTCAAAGCTGTATATTTTCACCCTGCTTATTTGACTTATATGCAGAGTACATCATGAGAAATGCTGGGCTGGAAGAAACACAAGCTGGAATCAAGATTGCCGGGAGAAATATCAATAACCTCAGATATGTAGATGACACCACCCTTATGGCAGAAAGTAAAGAGGAACTAAAAAGCCTCTTGATGAAAGTGAAAGTGGAGAGTAAAAAAGTTGGCTTAAAGCTCAACATTCAGAAAATGAAGATCCTGGCATCTGGTCCCATCACTTCATGGGAAATAGATGGGAAACAGTGGAAACAGTGTCAGACTTTATTTTGGGGGGCTCCAAAGTCACTGCAGATGGTGACAGCAGCCATGAAATTAAAAGATGCTTACTCCTTGGAAGAAAAGTTATGACTAACCTAGATAGCCTATTGAAAAGCAGAGACATTACTTTGCCAACAAAGGTCCGTCTAGTCAAGGCTATGGTTTTTTCAGTGGTCATGTATGGATGTGAGAGTTGCACTGTGAAGAAAGCTGAGCACCGAAAAATTGATGCTTTTGAACTGTGGTTTTGGAGAAGACTCTTGAGAGTCCCTTTGACTGCAAGGAGATCCAACCAGTCCATTCTAAAGGAGGTCAGTCCTAGGTGTTCTTTGGAAGGACTGTGCTAAAGCTGAAACTGCAGTACTTTGGCCACCTCATGTGAAGAGTTGACTCATTGGAAGAGACTCTGATGCTGGGAGGGATTGGGGGCAGGAGGAGAAGGGGACGACAGAGGATGAGATGTTTGGATGGCATCACCAACTCGATGGACATGAGTTTGAATGAACTCCGGGAGTTGGTGATGGACAGGGAGGCCTGGCCTGCTGCGATTAATGGGGTCACAAAGAGTCGGACACGACTGAGCGACTGAACTGATTAAGATTATATCACACTTGAATATACGTTAAGAATATACTAACAAAATATTATGCTTAAATTTTCTTCAATAATTATATTTAACTATTGGTGACTTTCTTAAATGAAAAAAATAGTTCCTCAATATAGAAAATCAAATAGAAATTTTTGAAAATATTTTAAATCAGGGTAAAAGAACTTCTAATGCAAGCATAATCACATTTTATTTTCTCCTTCAATGATAAAATTAATGATGTGGGTGTCCATATGCTGAATAGTACTGATTTTTCTGAGCTGCTATACTCTGAATATGTTCTGAGTTTGAGAAAAATATATTTATCAAGACAGGAAAAAATAATGTTGAAGACTCAGGATAACTTTTTATTGTAAATGTGATAGTTCTATATTCAACTTATAAATTCCTATATTATCTATTAACATATTTTTCTGTTTGAAATATTATATTAGGGATGAGAGTAGAGTGTGGATAAATACAAAGAAATAAGTAATTTGATTTAGGTAGCTAGTAAAAATTTGTTAATTTTATATTAGTAAGATATTTTTTCAAAAGCCGTGCAAATAACATACTATTCCTTCTCTTCCAATGCATAAGTTTAATCTGTAATGTAGATTTAATGTCAAGTATACCTTTACAAAGAGCATTTTCAAATTGCTGAATACTGAAGATTTGATTACATTATAAAATTTTTTGTTTGTTTTCTTCCCCTTGAAATACAGTCTATCTTTCTTGAAGATTATCCTCACCCCCTATCTACTGCTTTTGGTTAAATGTAAGATATTGCTCTGAGAATTATAAAAAAATTCAAGACATCTTCTTAATTCCCCTCTCATTATTGTGTCTGCTAAAGTAAAACTAAACTAGTAGGACTACAGTTAAGGATATTAAAATAGTGCATGTTCAAGATTATTAAAGTGTTTCCAGCAAATGTAGCAATTTTCTTGCATTTACCTTAGTAAATTATGGGTTATTTAATGGATTATTTCACAGTAGAAAATGAAGCTTATTTTTTAGAGCAATTTAATTTTCTCAGTAGATTAGTGTCCTTCATGATATTATATTTAGAAAAGTGTACATATTAAAGTTAGATGAAAGATACCAAAAATCTTACAGATTTTTAAAGACTTTTCTAAAAGCACCAATGCAGTCTTCGAAACCCTGTGCAATTATTCATATATATATGTATATATATTAGAACAACATCTGCTTAATGAAAATAATTCACTTGAAAATAATTCAATAGAACACTGTGTCTGAGATTCTTAAGGACAAGTGTGAAATTGTTTTATCTTAATTTTCTGGAGCTCTGGACAGCTGATAGAGACAGTATAGAGAGCATCTGCTGGAGTGGTAACTCCTGGGATCCTTGTCAAATTGATTGTGTTCAAAAACAACTGAGACACAAAATAAGGAGAATTTCTTACCATATTGCATTTATAATATTGACTCAAATCTAGAAATTATGTACTTTGGGACTAAATACTTTGCTGGGCATTTCAGCAGTTTTAATTAACAGACTATTCTATTAGCTCATGGATTTCTCTCCAGGAGACTGAAATGGATTTTCACCCAAGCTTTGCTTCTATATGTCAAGACATTTTTGAATAAATAAGTAACATACTGATGTCTTAATTCTGATTTGGCAAGCAGACTGCCATAGCAAGGGCAAAAAAAAAAACAAAAAACAATAGTCATTCCACTATGTAATGTTCTCCTTTTAAAAGTACATTTCAGTGATTTTGATTTGTCTGTATCATTACACTATTTTTCAGTAGATAAAAATTACAGATGCTTTATAAGGTAATTGAACTTCCAGATGTTCAAGCTGGTTTTAGAAACGGAAGAGGAACCAGAGATCAAATTGCTAACATCCGCTGGATCATCGAAAAAGCAAGAGAGTTCCAGAAAAACATCTATGTCTGATTTACTGACAATGCCAAAGCCTTTGACAATGCGAATCACAATAAACTGTGGAAAATTCTGAAAGAGATGGGCATATCAGAACACCTGACCTGCCTCTTGAGAAACCTATATGCAGGTCAGGGAGCAACAGTTAGAACTGGACATGGAACAACAGACTGGTTCCAAATAGGAAAAGGAGTACATCAAGGCTGTATATTGTCACCTTGCTTATTTAACTTCTATGCAGAGTACATCATGAGAAACGCTGGACTGGAAGAAGCACAAGCTGGAATCAAGATTGCCGGGAGAAATATCAGTCACCTCAGATACGCAGATGACACCACCCTTATGGCAGAAATTGAAGAAGAACTAAATAACCTCTTTTTTTCTTTTTTTAATATAAATTTATTTATTTTAATTGGAGGTTAATTACTTTACAATATTGTATTGGTTTTGCCATACATCAACATGAATCTGCCACAGGTATACACATGTTCCCCATCCTGAATCCCCCTCCCTCCTCCTTCCCCATATCATCCTTCTGGGTCGTCCCAGTGCACCAGCCCCAAGCATCCAGTATCATGCATCGAACCTGGACTAGCGATTCATTTCATAAAGAGCCTCTTGATGAAAGTGAAAGAGTAGCATGAAAAGGTTGGCTTAAAGCTCATCATTCAGAAAACTAAAATCATGGCATCTGGTCCCATCACTTCATGGCAAATAGATGGGGAAACAGTGGAAACAGTGGCTGACTTTATTTTGGGGGGCTCCAAAATCACTGCAGATGGTTATTGCAACCATGAAATTAAAAGACACTTTACTCCATGAAATTAAAAGACACTTACTCCTATGATCAACCTAGACAGCATATTAAAAAGCAGAGACATTACTTTGCCAACAAAGGTCCATCTAGTCAAGGCTATGGTTTTTCTAGTGGTCATGTATGGATGTGAGAGTTGGACTGTGAAGAAAGCTGAGCACCGAAGAATTGATGCTTCTGAACTGTGGTGTTGGAGGTGACTCTTGAGAGTCCCTTGGACTGCAAGGAGATCCAAGCAGTCCATCCTAAAGGAGATCAGTCCTGGGTGTTCATTGGAAGGACTGATGTTGAAGCTGAAACTCCAATACTTTGGCCACCTGATGTGGAGAGCTGACTCATTTGAAAAGACCCTGATGCTGGGAAAGATTGAGGACAGTAGGAGAAGGGGATGATGACAGAGGATGAGATGTTTGCATGGCATCACCAACTCGACGGACATGGATTTGGGTGGACTCCAGGATTTGGTGATGGACAGGGAGGCCTAGCATGGTGCAGTTCATGGGATTTCAAAGAGTCACACACGAAATGACTGAACTGAACTATAAGGTAGGTGATTTTTCAGAGAATAATACAAGTGACTTAGGCCTTACAAAACTCAAGTCAAGTATATTCTATTTTTTTCAAGTATATTTTGTCAATTTATACCATCATTGCTACTTTCTTCCACTGATTAGAAATTCTTCTTCACATAACTATTTAGATATTTATCCACTGTTAGAAGAAATTTAAAGAGTTTTGTTATCATTTATTAGATTTTTGCAGACTAGATATTTGGAAAGCAAAAGAGGTCAATGTTAAAAGATTGTAATAAATATAAAATGATTAATTAACAGGTAGGCTTAGATATCTCCTTAGGAATACAAGAAATGTGAATGCCAAGTACCCCAAGTTGAAGACACCAAGAAGTATGAGTAGCACACTCTTTCTCCATGCTTTCTTAGCCTAGAGAAAGTTGAGGGCATTAATGATAAGGTAAAATGATGAAGGGATCTGGAATATACTACTGTGGCATAAAAATTATTTTGAGCTAAAAATATTGAGAATCAACAGATGCAGAATGATGATTTTCCTGAACACTCTCTCCCCTTATCTGCCAAAAAGCAGAGACTTCCAAAAAGTTTTTAACTGCCATAAATCTCTCTTCAAGGGAAATTTAACTCCTATAACTGGAACTGAGAAGCCAGCTGCTGATCGAGAAATCTCATAACCAAGCATGGTCATGACATAACTGTACCTCCCATATAAACTACTAAATCTCTGTCTTTCCTAACATCATTTACCTGACCTTTCTCTCCCTTGTCTTTCCCCTATTAAGAGGGTATATAAACTCTAAATCCTAGCCACTTTTATGTGTCACTTTCTTTGTGAGTTTCCACAAACCTACATGAATAAACTTTGTCCTTTCTCCTGCTAATGTTTTTTTGTCAATTTATGAGATTCAATCACTAATTTTAAGTGGGTAGAGGGAAAGTTTTTCCTCACTGATAGTGGCAAGAACAATGAAACAGTTAATCCTATATCAAACTCCAGCTTCTGTTTCTTTCTTTCTTTTTTTTTTTAATTTTTACTTTACAATTCTGTATTGGTTTTGGCATAGATTGACATGAATCCACCACAGGTGTAC
>NW_024070286.1:16932-33364 GCF_014754425.2 Oryx dammah
GTACACCTGTGGTGGATTCATGTCAATCTATGCCAAAACCAATACAGAATTGTAAAGTAAAAATTAAAAAAAAAAAGAAAGAAAGAAACAGAAGCTGGAGTTTGATATAGGATTAACTGTTTCATTGTTCTTGCCACTATCAGTGAGGAAAAACTTTCCCTCTACCCACTTAAAATTAGTGATTGAATCTCATAAATTGACAAAAAAACATTAGCAGGAGAAAGGACAAAGTTTATTCATGTAGGTTTGTGGAAACTCACAAAGAAAGTGACACATAAAAGTGGCTAGGATTTAGAGTTTATATACCCTCTTAATAGGGGAAAGACAAGGGAGAGAAAGGTCAGGTAAATGATGTTAGGAAAGACAGAGATTTAGTAGTTTATATGGGAGGTACAGTTATGTCATGACCATGCTTGGTTATGAGATTTCTCGATCAGCAGCTGGCTTCTCAGTTCCAGTTATAGGAGTTAAATTTCCCTTGAAGAGAGATTTATGGCAGTTAAAAACTTTTTGGAAGTCTCTGCTTTTTGGCAGATAAGGGGAGAGAGTGTTCAGGAAAATCATCATTCTGCATCTGTTGATTCTCAATATTTTTAGCTCAAAATAATTTTTATGCCACAGTAGTATATTCCAGATCCCTTCATCATTTTACCTTATCATTAATGCCCTCAACTTTCTCTAGGCTAAGAAAGCATGGAGAAAGAGTGTGCTACTCATACTTCTTGGTGTCTTCAACTTGGGGTACTTGGCATTCACATTTCTTGTATTCCTAAGGAGATATCTAAGCCTACCTGTTAATTAATCATTTTATATTTATTACAATCTTTTAACATTGACCTCTTTTGCTTTCCAAATATCTAGTCTGCAAAAATCTAATAAATGATAACAAAACTCTTTAAATTTCTTCTAACAGTGGATAAATATCTAAATAGTTATGTGAAGAAGAATTTCTAATCAGTGGAAGAAAGTAGCAATGATGGTATAAATTGACAAAATATACTTGAAAAAAATAGAATATACTTGACTTGAGTTTTGTAAGGCCTAAGTCACTTGTATTATTCTCTGAAAAATCACCTACCTTATAGTTCAGTTCAGTCATTTCGTGTGTGACTCTTTGAAATCCCATGAACTGCACCATGCTAGGCCTCCCTGTCCATCACCAAATCCTGGAGTCCACCCAAATCCATGTCCGTCGAGTTGGTGATGCCATGCAAACATCTCATCCTCTGTCATCATCCCCTTCTCCTACTGTCCTCAATCTTTCCCAGCATCAGGGTCTTTTCAAATGAGTCAGCTCTCCACATCAGGTGGCCAAAGTATTGGAGTTTCAGCTTCAACATCAGTCCTTCCAATGAACACCCAGGACTGATCTCCTTTAGGATGGACTGCTTGGATCTCCTTGCAGTCCAAGGGACTCTCAAGAGTCACCTCCAACACCACAGTTCAGAAGCATCAATTCTTCGGTGCTCAGCTTTCTTCACAGTCCAACTCTCACATCCATACATGACCACTAGAAAAACCATAGCCTTGACTAGATGGACCTTTGTTGGCAAAGTAATGTCTCTGCTTTTTAATATGCTGTCTAGGTTGATCATAGGAGTAAGTGTCTTTTAATTTCATGGAGTAAAGTGTCTTTTAATTTCATGGTTGCAATAACCATCTGCAGTGATTTTGGAGCCCCCCAAAATAAAGTCAGCCACTGTTTCCACTGTTTCCCCATCTATTTGCCATGAAGTGATGGGACCAGATGCCATGATTTTAGTTTTCTGAATGATGAGCTTTAAGCCAACCTTTTCATGCTACTCTTTCACTTTCATCAAGAGGCTCTTTATGAAATGAATCGCTAGTCCAGGTTCGATGCATGATACTGGATGCTTGGGGCTGGTGCACTGGGACGACCCAGAAGGATGATATGGGGAAGGAGGAGGGAGGGGGATTCAGGATGGGGAACATGTGTATACCTGTGGCAGATTCATGTTGATGTATGGCAAAACCAATACAATATTGTAAAGTAATTAACCTCCAATTAAAATAAATAAATTTATATTAAAAAAAGAAAAAAAGAGGTTATTTAGTTCTTCTTCAATTTCTGCCATAAGGGTGGTGTCATCTGCGTATCTGAGGTGACTGATATTTCTCCCGGCAATCTTGATTCCAGCTTGTGCTTCTTCCAGTCCAGCGTTTCTCATGATGTACTCTGCATAGAAGTTAAATAAGCAAGGTGACAATATACAGCCTTGATGTACTCCTTTTCCTATTTGGAACCAGTCTGTTGTTCCATGTCCAGTTCTAACTGTTGCTCCCTGACCTGCATATAGGTTTCTCAAGAGGCAGGTCAGGTGTTCTGATATGCCCATCTCTTTCAGAATTTTCCACAGTTTATTGTGATTCGCATTGTCAAAGGCTTTGGCATTGTCAGTAAATCAGACATAGATGTTTTTCTGGAACTCTCTTGCTTTTTCGATGATCCAGCGGATGTTAGCAATTTGATCTCTGGTTCCTCTTCCGTTTCTAAAACCAGCTTGAACATCTGGAAGTTCAATTACCTTATAAAGCATCTGTAATTTTTATCTACTGAAAAATAGTGTAATGATACAGACAAATCAAAATCACTGAAATGTACTTTTAAAAGGAGAACATTACATAGTGGAATGACTATTGTTTTTTGTTTTTTTTTTTGCCCTTGCTATGGCAGTCTGCTTGCCAAATCAGAATTAAGACATCAGTATGTTACTTATTTATTCAAAAATGTCTTGACATATAGAAGCAAAGCTTGGGTGAAAATCCATTTCAGTCTCCTGGAGAGAAATCCATGAGCTAATAGAATAGTCTGTTAATTAAAACTGCTGAAATGCCCAGCAAAGTATTTAGTCCCAAAGTACATAATTTCTAGATTTGAGTCAATATTATAAATGCAATATGGTAAGAAATTCTCCTTATTTTGTGTCTCAGTTGTTTTTGAACACAATCAATTTGACAAGGATCCCAGGAGTTACCACTCCAGCAGATGCTCTCTATACTGTCTCTATCAGCTGTCCAGAGCTCCAGAAAATTAAGATAAAACAATTTCACACTTGTCCTTAAGAATCTCAGACACAGTGTTCTATTGAATTATTTTCAAGTGAATTATTTTCATTAAGCAGATGTTGTTCTAATATATATACATATATATATGAATAATTGCACAGGGTTTCGAAGACTGCATTGGTGCTTTTAGAAAAGTCTTTAAAAATCTGTAAGATTTTTGGTATCTTTCATCTAACTTTAATATGTACACTTTTCTAAATATAATATCATGAAGGACACTAATCTACTGAGAAAATTAAATTGCTCTAAAAAATAAGCTTCATTTTCTACTGTGAAATAATCCATTAAATAACCCATAATTTACTAAGGTAAATGCAAGAAAATTGCTACATTTGCTGGAAACACTTTAATAATCTTGAACATGCACTATTTTAATATCCTTAACTGTAGTCCTACTAGTTTAGTTTTACTTTAGCAGACACAATAATGAGAGGGGAATTAAGAAGATGTCTTGAATTTTTTTATAATTCTCAGAGCAATATCTTACATTTAACCAAAAGCAGTAGATAGGGGGTGAGGATAATCTTCAAGAAAGATAGACTGTATTTCAAGGGGAAGAAAACAAACAAAAAATTTTATAATGTAATCAAATCTTCAGTATTCAGCAATTTGAAAATGCTCTTTGTAAAGGTATACTTGACATTAAATCTACATTACAGATTAAACTTATGCATTGGAAGAGAAGGAATAGTATGTTATTTGCACGGCTTTTGAAAAAATATCTTACTAATATAAAATTAACAAATTTTTACTAGCTACCTAAATCAAATTACTTATTTCTTTGTATTTATCCACACTCTACTCTCATCCCTAATATAATATTTCAAACAGAAAAATATGTTAATAGATAATATAGGAATTTATAAGTTGAATATAGAACTATCACATTTACAATAAAAAGTTATCCTGAGTCTTCAACATTATTTTTTCCTGTCTTGATAAATATATTTTTCTCAAACTCAGAACATATTCAGAGTATAGCAGCTCAGAAAAATCAGTACTATTCAGCATATGGACACCCACATCATTAATTTTATCATTGAAGGAGAAAATAAAATGTGATTATGCTTGCATTAGAAGTTCTTTTACCCTGATTTAAAATATTTTCAAAAATTTCTATTTGATTTTCTATATTGAGGAACTATTTTTTTCATTTAAGAAAGTCACCAATAGTTAAATATAATTATTGAAGAAAATTTAAGCATAATATTTTGTTAGTATATTCTTAACGTATATTCAAGTGTGATATAATCTTAATCAGTTCAGTCGCTCAGTCGTGTCCGACTCTTTGTGACCCCATTAATCGCAGCAGGCCAGGCCTCCCTGTCCATCACCAACTCCCGGAGTTCATTCAAACTCATGTCCATCGAGTTGGTGATGCCATCCAAACATCTCATCCTCTGTCGTCCCCTTCTCCTCCTGCCCCCAATCCCTCCCAGCATCAGAGTCTCTTCCAATGAGTCAACTCTTCACATGAGGTGGCCAAAGTACTGCAGTTTCAGCTTTAGCACAGTCCTTCCAAAGAACACCTAGGACTGACCTCCTTTAGAATGGACTGGTTGGATCTCCTTGCAGTCAAAGGGACTCTCAAGAGTCTTCTCCAAAACCACAGTTCAAAAGCATCAATTTTTCGGTGCTCAGCTTTCTTCACAGTGCAACTCTCACATCCATACATGACCACTGAAAAAACCATAGCCTTGACTAGACGGACCTTTGTTGGCAAAGTAATGTCTCTGCTTTTCAATAGGCTATCTAGGTTAGTCATAACTTTTCTTCCAAGGAGTAAGCATCTTTTAATTTCATGGCTGCTGTCACCATCTGCAGTGACTTTGGAGCCCCCCAAAATAAAGTCTGACACTGTTTCCACTGTTTCCCATCTATTTCCCATGAAGTGATGGGACCAGATGCCAGGATCTTCATTTTCTGAATGTTGAGCTTTAA
Organism: Oryx dammah; assembly: GCF_014754425.2. Lineage (NCBI taxonomy): Eukaryota > Metazoa > Chordata > Mammalia > Artiodactyla > Bovidae > Oryx > Oryx dammah. The sequence continues at coordinate 21,961 of NW_024070286.1, forward strand.
GCCAACTTTTTTACTCTCCACTTTCACTTTCATCAAGAGGCTTTTTAGTTCCTCTTTACTTTCTGCCATAAGGGTGGTGTCATCTACATATCTGAGGTTATTGATATTTCTCCCGGCAATCTTGATTCCAGCTTGTGTTTCTTCCAGCCCAGCATTTCTCATGATGTACTCTGCATATAAGTCAAATAAGCAGGGTGAAAATATACAGCTTTGACGTACTCCTTTTCCTATTTGGAACCAGTCTGTTGTTCCATGTTCAGTTCTAACTGTTGTTTCCTGACCTACATAGTATATTACTTAATCTCTTTATTTTCCCTCAGAGTATATCCAGAGGCAAGGTTTCCAGTGAAAGTTGTTTATTTGGAAAATAATCATGTCAGAAACTAGTAGAAGAGTAGGAAGCATCAGTACCTGTAGGTGTCTAGAACTTAATTCCACTCAAGAATTGAGAGCCAGCCTAGAATTCATACCTTAAATTTAACTTGCCTAGGCTGTGAGAGAGCTGTGGTACTTTCCATCAACACTCATTTAACTTTGGTTGATGACTGTTGATCCCTGATTCTGCTAGCCTGGCCCACAAGGGTACAGAGTGCTCTTTTTCCACTAGAGAACGTCCTCTGCTATGGCCTTTTTGGTTTGTCAGCTTGACCAAGCTGTTAGTCCCCAGTTATTCAGTAAAACATTAAGAACAGCTGTTAAGAGATTTTGAGATGTAAAGTCCTTCTATATTAAATTTAAGATCATCCTAGATAATCTGGCTGCTGTTTCTAAGTCTCTTCAGTTGTGTCCAACTCTGTGCGACCCCATAGACGGCAGCCCACCAGGCTCCCTCATCCCAGGGATTCTCCAGGCAAGAACACTGGAGTGGGTTGCCATTTCCTTCTCCAATGCATGAAAGTGAAAAGTGAAAGTGAAGTTGCTCAGTCATGTCCGACTCTTAGCGACCTCATGGACTGCAGCCTACCAGGCTCCTCTGTCCATGGGATTTTTCAGGCAAGAGTACTGGAGTAGGGTGCCATTGCCTTCTCCGGATAATCTGGCTAGTCCTGACTAAATCTGTTGAAAGGCTCTACACGTGGGTGTGAAGCTTCTCTGAGAAATAGATGAAATTCTTCCTGTGTACAAGAACTTTAACTCCTGCCCATGTGTTTCAGCCTACCTCATTCTTCCTTTCCTGACTGCCTGCTCTAAGGATTTCAGACATGGTTAGCCAACTCCTGCAATTATGTAAACTAAGCCAATGCTTTGATGTGTGTGTGTGTGTGTGTGTGTGTGTGTGTGTGATTTGTAGGCATATTCTGCTTCTGCTTCTCTGGCTGAAACCTGACTGATATGCCCTAAGATGTGGTGGCTGGCAATTGAAAATAGAACTGATGTGCATGGAAAGGATGTGTCAAGTCGATATAGGCAGGGCAGTGATAGAATTCTGTCTGCCCAGACACATTCACAATCCATGTTAAATTCATTCCCTCTTATTACTGATTTCCTGAGGTGACTTCTAATGACATAATCTAAAAAAAATAAAAAGATTTACATATGGCAGTTTAATAGAATGAACTACAGTGGCTGCACCTAATTTGGTCTTGAGGATGCAACTGATATTTATCATCTCCCTCCTCCATGGTCTGTTCCAGATATTCCTCATCTTTAAGTTGGTTGCCAATTTCAGTTGTATGCCTCATAGGGTAACCCAAGTGTTTTTTCCTGAGAAGTCTGAGGCCCTGGTTACTGTGCTCTTGTCATGCTGAAGCTGACTTGGTCCTAATCATTGCTCTAGAAGTGGTAGCAGTGGGAAATGAGGTCAGATTTTTTTTTAATATAAGATAAAAATTTATTTCTTTTGACAATAAATTTATTAGTAACTTTAAAAGCAAAAAAAAATAATAATAATAATTAAGGAGATCTTAATGAAGCCATTTGCCTCATGTGTTACTTTTTCACAGGCTCCAATCAAAGGAATCTTAATATCCTCTAGCAAGAGAAAGAAAATCATTTATAATAACCTAGAGGATTCATGGAAATCTCAGGGTTTAAGATTTGCAAGTGTATCCACTCAAGTGTCTTTACTTCATCAGTGCCATTAGTTTTGCATAGAAGATGTCTCGCCGCTGTGCATGGAGGTTCTTTTATTGATTCTGTTGGAAGAAGTTATCAAGAGGACCTAATTTGCTGGTTGACCCATGGGCTGGACTCACAGGCCCCTTATTTCCTCCTCTATTCTTGGAATATTCTGTCCATTATTCCCACAGTAGGAACTGTTTTCAAGAACACAGCCTTGAGAGAGCAATGTGGTGTTGAGACCACCTGGACTGAATACATGCTGAACCAAGCTAAGGCCTCTGATATACATTTAAGATTTCAGTGAGCATCTAAAGAGACCCACTCGTCTCACAACCACCCAAAATAAGTGTCATGTGTGAGTTGCCTTGCTTATTAAACCAGCCTCTTACTCCATCTAGCATGGTCTGACTCTTTCTTCTGTCTTTCCTTGCTACTAATGTACTGGGGCTGGTTTCTGAGTATGGCTGGGAAGCTCTCAAGTATAAAAACCAGCAAATTCTCACAGTCAGATTTTAGGCCAATTTTCTGCACAGTTCGCCCTCAGCTGCAGGAGATCAGGGTCTTGCTGCCACAGAGCCGTGTGACTGTCATACTGTGCTCTGTTTGTAATTGGCCAACTAAATCCTACTTGGTTGTTTGCTTATTTTCTTTCTTTCAGGGAATCAATAGCAGTTATCCATTCTGAAGGAGATCAGCCCTGGGATTTCTTTGGAGGGAATGATGCTGAAGCTGAAACCCCAGCACTTTGGCCACCTCATGAGAAAAGTTGACTCATTGGAAAAGACTTTGATGCTGGGAGGGATTGGGGGAAGGAGGAGAAGGGGATGACAGAGAATGAGATGGCTGGATGGCATCACTGACTCCATGGACGTGAGTCTGAGTGAACTCCAGGAGTTGGTGATGGACAGGGAGGCCTGGCGTGCTCTGATTCATGGGGTCGCAAAGAGTCGGACATGACTGAGCAACTGAACTGAACTGAACTGAACTGAACTGAACAACAACAAACTCTATCCCTTTAATAATTTCATTGTTATGAAACAATGGGAAAATAATTGGAAAAAGAATAGATACAAGTACATGTATAACTGTTGGTCTCAAATATTGGAGATTCTAAATAAGACCTCATCCTTTTTTACCTGCATCCAGTTTCATATTGCCACGTCAGAGAAGTTACTACTTACTACCTTACTGTTGATATGTCCTCCTTTTATTTATCTATTTATTTTTGAACTGCAAAGTGATCAAATCCCAGATTTCAATCTTGAGGTTTTGCTTTTTCTGCCTGTCAGTGCAGGAGACACATGTTCGATCCCTGGGAAGATCACATGGAAAAGGAAATGGTAACCCACTCCAGCATTCTTGTCTGGAGTATCCCATGGACAGAGGAGCCTGATGGACTATAGTCCATGAGGTTGCAAAGCATAAGACATGACTGAGCAACTGAGTACCCATGGACAATACTGTCTATCTTATATGTGGTTTCTGCAGACACAGCCTAACATAAAAAGATAAGTGCTAGTAGTTATTTAACAAAACAGCATAGAAATATTGATAGCAAATAATATGTAGACTTGAATTATTTAGATAGAATTAGGATAGAACAGGGAAAATATCCAGCAAAGAATGTATTACCAAGTTATATTTGGGAGGTTATATAGAACATATTCCTCAAAATTTTTTGACCAGATATGTAAAGGAGCTCCTGAAATATGCACCAACTTTGTCAGTCATTGATTATGCTGATGACAAAAGTTTCCTATTTCTCCAAATTCCTGGCTTGTAAATCACATAGGTAGGTGGTATATCCTTCAATTTAAACAAAGCTAATATACACTGCAGCATAGGTGCTAACAATTGCAAGGCAGGCAGACATGTAAAAATAAAAACACAATAAAAGATAATAAATAAGAGATATGGATGGGCAACACCAACTTCTATCCCATCTACCTTAAGAAATAATGTTTTATGGTGGTGGTGATTGTTTAGTCATTCAGTTGTATATGACTCTTGAAATCCCATGGACTGGAGCCCACCAGACTCCAGTGTCCATGGAATTTCCCAGGCAAGAATACTGGAGTGAGTTGTTATTTCCTTCTCCAATAACGTTGTACACCCAACATAATAACTGCCAACTTCTGATTACTTGGAAAGGTAATATGTGCATTTGTACTCATCATTAAGGAAGCACATTTTTAACTTTTTATTTTATTTTGGAGTATAGTTGATTAACAATGTTGTGATAGTTTTAGCTATACATCAAAATGATTCCGTTATATATATATATACATGTATCTGTCCTTTGTAAATTTTTTTCCTGTTTAGATCATTATATAATGTCAAACAGAGTTCCTTGGAAAGCACAGTAACAACTTTTGAGACAGTAATTGGGAAGCAATATTCATGATTAATGCTCTTACATCATGGGTAATGATATATTTATTCAGCAGCAGGGAAGCCCTCAATGGACATGAGTTTGGGCAAACTCCAGGAGATAGTGAAGGATGGAGAAGCTGGTGTGCTGCAATCCATGGGATAGCAAAGAGTTGGACAGGACTTAGGGACTGAACAAGAACAGCAATCAAAGTGATCATCATTGAATGGATAAGAAAGCTGTGGTACATATACACAATGGAGTATTACTCAGCCATTAAAAAGAATACATTTGAATCAGTTCTGATGAGATGGATGAAACTGGAGCCGATTATACAGAGTGAAGTGAGCCAGAAAGAAAAACACCAATACAGTATACTAACACATATATATGGAATTTAGGAAGATGGCAATGATGACCCTGTATGCAGGACAGCAAAAAAGACACAGATGTGTATAGCGGACTTTTGGACTCAGAGGGAGAGGGAGAGGGTGTGATGATTTGGGAGAATGGCATTGAAACATGTATAATATCATGTAAGAATCGAAATGCCAGTCTATGTCTGATGCAGGATATGACACGCTTGGGGCTGACGCGCGGGGATGACCCAGAGAGATGTTGTGGGGAGGGGGGTGGGAGGGGGGTTCATGTTTGGGAACGCATGTACACCTGTGGTGGATTCATGTCAATCTATGCCAAAACCAATACAGAATTGTAAAGTAAAAATTAAAAAAAAAAAGAAAGAAAGAAACAGAAGCTGGAGTTTGATATAGGATTAACTGTTTCATTGTTCTTGCCACTATCAGTGAGGAAAAACTTTCCCTCTACCCACTTAAAATTAGTGATTGAATCTCATAAATTGACAAAAAAACATTAGCAGGAGAAAGGACAAAGTTTATTCATGTAGGTTTGTGGAAACTCACAAAGAAAGTGACACATAAAAGTGGCTAGGATTTAGAGTTTATATACCCTCTTAATAGGGGAAAGACAAGGGAGAGAAAGGTCAGGTAAATGATGTTAGGAAAGACAGAGATTTAGTAGTTTATATGGGAGGTACAGTTATGTCATGACCATGCTTGGTTATGAGATTTCTCGATCAGCAGCTGGCTTCTCAGTTCCAGTTATAGGAGTTAAATTTCCCTTGAAGAGAGATTTATGGCAGTTAAAAACTTTTTGGAAGTCTCTGCTTTTTGGCAGATAAGGGGAGAGAGTGTTCAGGAAAATCATCATTCTGCATCTGTTGATTCTCAATATTTTTAGCTCAAAATAATTTTTATGCCACAGTAGTATATTCCAGATCCCTTCATCATTTTACCTTATCATTAATGCCCTCAACTTTCTCTAGGCTAAGAAAGCATGGAGAAAGAGTGTGCTACTCATACTTCTTGGTGTCTTCAACTTGGGGTACTTGGCATTCACATTTCTTGTATTCCTAAGGAGATATCTAAGCCTACCTGTTAATTAATCATTTTATATTTATTACAATCTTTTAACATTGACCTCTTTTGCTTTCCAAATATCTAGTCTGCAAAAATCTAATAAATGATAACAAAACTCTTTAAATTTCTTCTAACAGTGGATAAATATCTAAATAGTTATGTGAAGAAGAATTTCTAATCAGTGGAAGAAAGTAGCAATGATGGTATAAATTGACAAAATATACTTGAAAAAAATAGAATATACTTGACTTGAGTTTTGTAAGGCCTAAGTCACTTGTATTATTCTCTGAAAAATCACCTACCTTATAGTTCAGTTCAGTCATTTCGTGTGTGACTCTTTGAAATCCCATGAACTGCACCATGCTAGGCCTCCCTGTCCATCACCAAATCCTGGAGTCCACCCAAATCCATGTCCGTCGAGTTGGTGATGCCATGCAAACATCTCATCCTCTGTCATCATCCCCTTCTCCTACTGTCCTCAATCTTTCCCAGCATCAGGGTCTTTTCAAATGAGTCAGCTCTCCACATCAGGTGGCCAAAGTATTGGAGTTTCAGCTTCAACATCAGTCCTTCCAATGAACACCCAGGACTGATCTCCTTTAGGATGGACTGCTTGGATCTCCTTGCAGTCCAAGGGACTCTCAAGAGTCACCTCCAACACCACAGTTCAGAAGCATCAATTCTTCGGTGCTCAGCTTTCTTCACAGTCCAACTCTCACATCCATACATGACCACTAGAAAAACCATAGCCTTGACTAGATGGACCTTTGTTGGCAAAGTAATGTCTCTGCTTTTTAATATGCTGTCTAGGTTGATCATAGGAGTAAGTGTCTTTTAATTTCATGGAGTAAAGTGTCTTTTAATTTCATGGTTGCAATAACCATCTGCAGTGATTTTGGAGCCCCCCAAAATAAAGTCAGCCACTGTTTCCACTGTTTCCCCATCTATTTGCCATGAAGTGATGGGACCAGATGCCATGATTTTAGTTTTCTGAATGATGAGCTTTAAGCCAACCTTTTCATGCTACTCTTTCACTTTCATCAAGAGGCTCTTTATGAAATGAATCGCTAGTCCAGGTTCGATGCATGATACTGGATGCTTGGGGCTGGTGCACTGGGACGACCCAGAAGGATGATATGGGGAAGGAGGAGGGAGGGGGATTCAGGATGGGGAACATGTGTATACCTGTGGCAGATTCATGTTGATGTATGGCAAAACCAATACAATATTGTAAAGTAATTAACCTCCAATTAAAATAAATAAATTTATATTAAAAAAAGAAAAAAAGAGGTTATTTAGTTCTTCTTCAATTTCTGCCATAAGGGTGGTGTCATCTGCGTATCTGAGGTGACTGATATTTCTCCCGGCAATCTTGATTCCAGCTTGTGCTTCTTCCAGTCCAGCGTTTCTCATGATGTACTCTGCATAGAAGTTAAATAAGCAAGGTGACAATATACAGCCTTGATGTACTCCTTTTCCTATTTGGAACCAGTCTGTTGTTCCATGTCCAGTTCTAACTGTTGCTCCCTGACCTGCATATAGGTTTCTCAAGAGGCAGGTCAGGTGTTCTGATATGCCCATCTCTTTCAGAATTTTCCACAGTTTATTGTGATTCGCATTGTCAAAGGCTTTGGCATTGTCAGTAAATCAGACATAGATGTTTTTCTGGAACTCTCTTGCTTTTTCGATGATCCAGCGGATGTTAGCAATTTGATCTCTGGTTCCTCTTCCGTTTCTAAAACCAGCTTGAACATCTGGAAGTTCAATTACCTTATAAAGCATCTGTAATTTTTATCTACTGAAAAATAGTGTAATGATACAGACAAATCAAAATCACTGAAATGTACTTTTAAAAGGAGAACATTACATAGTGGAATGACTATTGTTTTTTGTTTTTTTTTTTGCCCTTGCTATGGCAGTCTGCTTGCCAAATCAGAATTAAGACATCAGTATGTTACTTATTTATTCAAAAATGTCTTGACATATAGAAGCAAAGCTTGGGTGAAAATCCATTTCAGTCTCCTGGAGAGAAATCCATGAGCTAATAGAATAGTCTGTTAATTAAAACTGCTGAAATGCCCAGCAAAGTATTTAGTCCCAAAGTACATAATTTCTAGATTTGAGTCAATATTATAAATGCAATATGGTAAGAAATTCTCCTTATTTTGTGTCTCAGTTGTTTTTGAACACAATCAATTTGACAAGGATCCCAGGAGTTACCACTCCAGCAGATGCTCTCTATACTGTCTCTATCAGCTGTCCAGAGCTCCAGAAAATTAAGATAAAACAATTTCACACTTGTCCTTAAGAATCTCAGACACAGTGTTCTATTGAATTATTTTCAAGTGAATTATTTTCATTAAGCAGATGTTGTTCTAATATATATACATATATATATGAATAATTGCACAGGGTTTCGAAGACTGCATTGGTGCTTTTAGAAAAGTCTTTAAAAATCTGTAAGATTTTTGGTATCTTTCATCTAACTTTAATATGTACACTTTTCTAAATATAATATCATGAAGGACACTAATCTACTGAGAAAATTAAATTGCTCTAAAAAATAAGCTTCATTTTCTACTGTGAAATAATCCATTAAATAACCCATAATTTACTAAGGTAAATGCAAGAAAATTGCTACATTTGCTGGAAACACTTTAATAATCTTGAACATGCACTATTTTAATATCCTTAACTGTAGTCCTACTAGTTTAGTTTTACTTTAGCAGACACAATAATGAGAGGGGAATTAAGAAGATGTCTTGAATTTTTTTATAATTCTCAGAGCAATATCTTACATTTAACCAAAAGCAGTAGATAGGGGGTGAGGATAATCTTCAAGAAAGATAGACTGTATTTCAAGGGGAAGAAAACAAACAAAAAATTTTATAATGTAATCAAATCTTCAGTATTCAGCAATTTGAAAATGCTCTTTGTAAAGGTATACTTGACATTAAATCTACATTACAGATTAAACTTATGCATTGGAAGAGAAGGAATAGTATGTTATTTGCACGGCTTTTGAAAAAATATCTTACTAATATAAAATTAACAAATTTTTACTAGCTACCTAAATCAAATTACTTATTTCTTTGTATTTATCCACACTCTACTCTCATCCCTAATATAATATTTCAAACAGAAAAATATGTTAATAGATAATATAGGAATTTATAAGTTGAATATAGAACTATCACATTTACAATAAAAAGTTATCCTGAGTCTTCAACATTATTTTTTCCTGTCTTGATAAATATATTTTTCTCAAACTCAGAACATATTCAGAGTATAGCAGCTCAGAAAAATCAGTACTATTCAGCATATGGACACCCACATCATTAATTTTATCATTGAAGGAGAAAATAAAATGTGATTATGCTTGCATTAGAAGTTCTTTTACCCTGATTTAAAATATTTTCAAAAATTTCTATTTGATTTTCTATATTGAGGAACTATTTTTTTCATTTAAGAAAGTCACCAATAGTTAAATATAATTATTGAAGAAAATTTAAGCATAATATTTTGTTAGTATATTCTTAACGTATATTCAAGTGTGATATAATCTTAATCAGTTCAGTCGCTCAGTCGTGTCCGACTCTTTGTGACCCCATTAATCGCAGCAGGCCAGGCCTCCCTGTCCATCACCAACTCCCGGAGTTCATTCAAACTCATGTCCATCGAGTTGGTGATGCCATCCAAACATCTCATCCTCTGTCGTCCCCTTCTCCTCCTGCCCCCAATCCCTCCCAGCATCAGAGTCTCTTCCAATGAGTCAACTCTTCACATGAGGTGGCCAAAGTACTGCAGTTTCAGCTTTAGCACAGTCCTTCCAAAGAACACCTAGGACTGACCTCCTTTAGAATGGACTGGTTGGATCTCCTTGCAGTCAAAGGGACTCTCAAGAGTCTTCTCCAAAACCACAGTTCAAAAGCATCAATTTTTCGGTGCTCAGCTTTCTTCACAGTGCAACTCTCACATCCATACATGACCACTGAAAAAACCATAGCCTTGACTAGACGGACCTTTGTTGGCAAAGTAATGTCTCTGCTTTTCAATAGGCTATCTAGGTTAGTCATAACTTTTCTTCCAAGGAGTAAGCATCTTTTAATTTCATGGCTGCTGTCACCATCTGCAGTGACTTTGGAGCCCCCCAAAATAAAGTCTGACACTGTTTCCACTGTTTCCCATCTATTTCCCATGAAGTGATGGGACCAGATGCCAGGATCTTCATTTTCTGAATGTTGAGCTTTAAGCCAACTTTTTTACTCTCCACTTTCACTTTCATCAAGAGGCTTTTTAGTTCCTCTTTACTTTCTGCCATAAGGGTGGTGTCATCTACATATCTGAGGTTATTGATATTTCTCCCGGCAATCTTGATTCCAGCTTGTGTTTCTTCCAGCCCAGCATTTCTCATGATGTACTCTGCATATAAGTCAAATAAGCAGGGTGAAAATATACAGCTTTGACGTACTCCTTTTCCTATTTGGAACCAGTCTGTTGTTCCATGTTCAGTTCTAACTGTTGTTTCCTGACCTACATAGTATATTACTTAATCTCTTTATTTTCCCTCAGAGTATATCCAGAGGCAAGGTTTCCAGTGAAAGTTGTTTATTTGGAAAATAATCATGTCAGAAACTAGTAGAAGAGTAGGAAGCATCAGTACCTGTAGGTGTCTAGAACTTAATTCCACTCAAGAATTGAGAGCCAGCCTAGAATTCATACCTTAAATTTAACTTGCCTAGGCTGTGAGAGAGCTGTGGTACTTTCCATCAACACTCATTTAACTTTGGTTGATGACTGTTGATCCCTGATTCTGCTAGCCTGGCCCACAAGGGTACAGAGTGCTCTTTTTCCACTAGAGAACGTCCTCTGCTATGGCCTTTTTGGTTTGTCAGCTTGACCAAGCTGTTAGTCCCCAGTTATTCAGTAAAACATTAAGAACAGCTGTTAAGAGATTTTGAGATGTAAAGTCCTTCTATATTAAATTTAAGATCATCCTAGATAATCTGGCTGCTGTTTCTAAGTCTCTTCAGTTGTGTCCAACTCTGTGCGACCCCATAGACGGCAGCCCACCAGGCTCCCTCATCCCAGGGATTCTCCAGGCAAGAACACTGGAGTGGGTTGCCATTTCCTTCTCCAATGCATGAAAGTGAAAAGTGAAAGTGAAGTTGCTCAGTCATGTCCGACTCTTAGCGACCTCATGGACTGCAGCCTACCAGGCTCCTCTGTCCATGGGATTTTTCAGGCAAGAGTACTGGAGTAGGGTGCCATTGCCTTCTCCGGATAATCTGGCTAGTCCTGACTAAATCTGTTGAAAGGCTCTACACGTGGGTGTGAAGCTTCTCTGAGAAATAGATGAAATTCTTCCTGTGTACAAGAACTTTAACTCCTGCCCATGTGTTTCAGCCTACCTCATTCTTCCTTTCCTGACTGCCTGCTCTAAGGATTTCAGACATGGTTAGCCAACTCCTGCAATTATGTAAACTAAGCCAATGCTTTGATGTGTGTGTGTGTGTGTGTGTGTGTGTGTGTG
>NW_024070287.1:0-20915 GCF_014754425.2 Oryx dammah
ACACACACACACAGTCACACACACTCAGACACACAGACACACACTCAGACACACACACAGACACACACACACTCAGACACACACACAGACACACACTCACACACTCAGACACACACACAGACACACACACACACACACTCACACTCACACACACACACACACACCCTCATCTTTGCCAAGTTCCCAATTAGGCCTCCTGAGCACGGCTCCCGCAGGCTGGAAACGCAGACGTCACACTGGAGAGCATCTCATTGCTCCTGGGCCTTCAGCTAATGCCCCAAGTCCTTTACCGTCGTGGAGCCCTGACCCCACTGGAATAGCCCCACAGGCAGACACGGCCGGATCCACAGATGAGTGGCGCGCACGTGGGGACACACAGACACAGAGTTGGCGATGGTGCTTGGGGCACCCCCAAGCCAGGGCAAGACAGCGTCTCTGACGGGACCGCAGAGAGATGGTCAGACGTGCTCCTGCAAACCTCATCGAGACTGAAAAACACCCACGGCTGAGTCAGTAATGCCTCCTGCCTCTTCTAAGACGGCATGTCAAGAAAATAACCCAAGATGCAGTCTAGAACTTCCTTTTGAGAAACACTACGTGTACTGTCGAGGGCAGTGGAAAAGTGGGAACCGCACAAACCTGCATCCGGGGAAAACCGCCCCAATGCAGCGCCAGCTCACGGCGGACAGCGGGCCAGACGTCTGGGTCCCCTCCAAAGGCACATGCTGGAATCCTCCCCCCATGCGGGCAGGAGGCAGGGCCTTGAGGAGGTCGTGAGGGCGGACCTCGTGAATGGGACTAGCGTCCTCACACGGGAGACCCCGCAGAGCCCCCTCGGCCCCCACCCCGAAAGGACGCGGGCTACGGACCAGGCAGAGGCCCCCAGAACGAGACCGTGCCACCCCGACCGCAGACGCCCAGCCTGCCAGCCGCCAGAACTCTGAGACAAACCCCGCTCCTTCTAAGCGCCCCCGCCTATGGGCATGGTGTACCAGCCACGTGGACAAAGACAGGCCTCTGCCATCTCCAGAGCAGCCTTCCTGAGGGACTTCCTGGGCTTCCTGGTGGCTCAGGCAGTGAGGAACCTGCCTGCAGCGCAGGAGAGCCGGGCTCCATCCCCGGGTCGGGAAGATCCCGTGAAGAAGGAAATGGCCACCCACTCCAGTACCCCTGACCTGGAAAATCCCACAGACAGAGGAGCCTACTGGGCTGCAGTCCATGACGTCGCAAAGAGTGGGACATGACTGAGCGGCTGACACTTTCACTTTGCTGAGGTCCGGCTCCCACACCACGCCGTTCGGCCAGGGAAGGCGGTTTTCAGCGCATGCCTCAGGGCGTGGTCAATCTCTGGGGCCTGATTTCAGGACTCAGGGTCCCTCCTAAAAGACACCCCGCAGCCCGCAGGTGAACCCCCACACGCCCCCAGCCCTGTTCCCAAGCCACAGGCCGGGGGCTGTCCTCACGCACCTTCTGTCCCTACCAGCCTGCCAACCCTGGACATTTCCCATGAGTGGAATCGCACACTATATGGCCTCACGTTTCCAAGGGCCCTCCGTTTCACAGCATGTCTCAGCCTGCCGCTCCCCTTCACTGCTGAGCAAGTCTCCACTGTGCGGGCAGACCACCCTTTATTTACACCTGCACCAGCTGGCGAGTTCTCGGGCCGGGCTTTGGGCTTTGAGGGCTGTAACGGACAACGCTCCTGGGAACACTCGAGGCAGGCTTCGGCCAGGTCGCACAGTAATGCTAGGTTTAACCCTCTGCTGAAGTGCCAGGGTGTTGGCCAGTTGCTGGACCAGCTGGACAGGCCCCCAGCAACATACGAGGTTTCTGATTCCTCCACATCCTTGCTGACATTTGTTCCTGTTCCTCTGATTTCTGATATCCTAGGGGGTGTGACTTTGCTGGTTTGCATTCCTTAAGGATTAATGATGTCCAGTACCTTTTCATGCTTATTGGCCATTACTTTGCAGAAATGTCTATTCAAATCCTTTGCCCCTTTGTTAAAATCAGATTGTCTTACTGATTTAAAACAGTTCTTTATAATCTCTCCCATTCTGCAGAGGTCTCTTCCCTTGAGAGTATCACCTACAGCAGGAGGTTTTCATTTCCGTGTAGTCCAATTCCCCTATTTATATATATATTTTTGTCATTTTTCTCTTAGTGTCACATCTAAGAAACCATGGCATAATCCAAGGCCATGAAGACTTCCTGCTGGGCTTTACTGTGAGACCTTATTCAGGTCCAGGACTCATTTTATCTTTATGTATGGTGAGAGGCAGGGATGGAGCTCTGCATGCCGATGTCTAACTGTTCCGGGCTTCCCTGGTGACTCGTGGTAAAGAACTCACCTGCCATGCGGGAGACTTGGGTTCGATCCCTGGGTCGGGAAGCTCCCCTGGAGGAGGGCACGGCAACCCCCTCCAGTGTTCCTGCTTGGAGACTCCCATGGACAGAGGAGCCTGGAGGGCTACAGTCTATGGAGTCGCAAAGAGTCAGACACGACTTAGCAACTAAACAACAACAATCTCGTTGCCCCAGCACCAAATGTTGACAAAGACCATTTCTCCACTGACTTGCCTTGGCATCACTGGCAAAGATCAATTGCCCATAAAAATGAAGATTTATTTCTAGACTCTCAATTCTGTTCTACTGTTGGCCATGTCCATCCACAAGCCAGAATGACACTTTCTTGATTACTGTAGTTTGGTAGTAAATTTTGATATCAGGAAATGTGAATCCTCCAACTTCATTCTGTTTCAAGATTGTTTTGGCTATTCTGGGTCTCTTGAATTTAAATATAAATTTAAAGATAAACTTGCCCATTTCTGCTACGATTCTAATAGGGAGTACACCGAATCTTTAGGTCAGTTTGGGGAGATCTGCCATCTTAATACCACCAAGTCTTCCAATCCACCACAAGAGATGTCCTTCCATTTATTTACTGTTCATCAGTCACTAAGTCACATCCCACTCTTCGTGACCCCATGGACTGCAGCACGCCAGGCCTCCCTGTCCTTCACCATCTCCTGGGGTTTGCTCAAATTCATGTCCATTGAGTCAGAGATGCCATCCAAACATCTCATCCTCTGTCACCCTCTTTTCCTGCCCTCGATCTTTCCAAGCATTAGGGTCTTTTCCAATGAGTAGGCTCTTTGCATCGGTGGCCCAAGTATTGGAGCTTCAGCTTCAGCATCAGTCCTTCCAATGAATATTCAGGTTTGACTTTAGGATGGACTGGTTTGATCTCCTTGCTCCATTTATGTAAACCTTCTTTAGTATCTTTCCACAATGTTTTGTAGTTCTTAGGATAAATATTGTACTTTTCTGCTAAATTTATATCATTTTATTCATCTCGACAGTATCATAACTGGAATTTTTTCATATTTCATTTTTTGATGGTCCATTGCAAGTGTGCAGAAGTAAAGCTGGGTTTTCTATCTTGACCTTGCATCTGAACCTTGCTGGGCTTGTTTACTGGCTTTCATAATTTTTTAACGGATTCCTTTGGATTTGCTATATACAGACGATGTCATCTGCAATGGGAGAGAGTTTCACTTCTTCATTCCCATTCTCAGGGCCTCTGCTTCCTTTTTTTTTTTGCTAACTCTGGCAACCAGGACAGGGTTGAATACCAGTGGAGAGCACAGACGTCCGTGTCTTGCTCCTGAGCCTAAGAGGAATATATTCGGTCCTCCACGTTAAGCATGAGTGACCGTGGGGTCTTCACACGCTCTTTGTCAGAGAGGTCGCCCTTCTGGCCTCAGTGTTTTGAGTGTTTTTTGTCATGACAGGGTATTGGATTATGTCAAATGCTTTTTCTGTATCAACTGAGATGACTGTGTTGCTCTGTCCTTTATTCTGTTAGGATAGAGTACCACACTGATTGAGTTCCACGCGTTGAACCAGCCTTGAGTTCCTGAGATAAACCCTGTTTCTCCTGATGCATAATCCCTTTGCATCTCTACCGTATCCAGCTTCTCAGTGTTTCACTGAGGCTTATTACATGTCCTCCTAAGGCATACGGGTCACTGGTTTTCTTTCTTTGTGATCTTTGTCTCATTTTGGTATCAGGATAATAAGGCCTAGGAGAATTAACTGAAAATTATTTCCTCTCTTCTCCATTTGTAACAGTATGTGAAGGAGTGGTGCTAATTCTGTTAAATATTTGTCAGAATTCACCAATGAAGTCAGCTAATCCTGGGGGGGGATTTTTTTTAATTACTCATTTAATCTCTTACATACATTGCTCTTATATTTATATATCCATATAGATATTGATAAATAAATTATAATAAACATTATATTATATGAGAGACAGAAACTTATTTTAAGGAATAGCTTCACACAATTATGGGGACTGGCAAGTATGAAATTTGTAGACCAGGTCAGTAAGCTAGAAACTCGGGCAGCATTTGTAAGAATTTGTGGTGGTAAGTTGAATTGTAAGAAGAATTTCTTCCTCTTCTTCTTCTTCAGGAAATTTCCATCTTTGCTCTTAAGGCCTTCAATTCATTACATGAGGTCTACCCTCACATTATGCAGGGTAATCAGCTTCATTTAAAGACTACTAATGTATATGTTAACCACATCAAAATATACCTTCACAGCAGTATCTAGACTGGTGTTTGACCAAATAAGTGGGCACCACAGCCTAGCCAAATTTATACGCCATTAACCATCACAGTCAGTTGTGGAAATTCATGCCTTTCCAGGAGCATCTCCATCTCATCTACACCCTAATTCAATTTGTTCACAGCACTTCCTTACTGCCATTTATTTTGAAACCACACATAACTTTAGTGATCTGAGTCTTCTCCCCTTTTTTCCAGGTCAGTCTAGCCAAAGGTTGGCCAACGTTTTGTTGCTCTCTTTGAAGAACCAGCCTTGGTTTGGTTGCGTTTTCTCTGCGGCTTTTCTATGCCCTCCTTCATGTATTTCTGTTCTGGTCTTTATTTCCCACCTTCTGGTTGTTTTGCCTTTGATTTGCTCTTCTTCTCCTAGTTTCTGAAACTGGAAACTCACGTTGATGACTTGAGATGTTCTCTTTTCATGTGAGTATCTCTTGGAGCACGACTTTTAGCTGCATCCCATAAGTTTCAGTATGCTGTGACTTCTTTTTCATTCATCTCAGAGTAATTTCTAATTTTCCTTGTGACTTCCTCTCTGTGACTCATTGCTTCCTTATAACTGTATTCTAAAATTTTCACACATTTGTCAAGTTTTCTTCTGTAACTGATATCTAACTTCATGTCTGTATGACCGGAGAACAATGTGTATGATTTCTAGCCTTTCAAACGCACTGATGCTTGCTTTATGGCCTAGCATATGGTCTATGCTGGAGAAGGCTGCGCGTGCTCTTGGGAAGAATGGGATCCTGCCACGATGGGTGCTCTGTAGAGGTCTCTGAGGTCCGGCGGTTTCCGGGGGCTTAGTTTTCTTCCTCCTCCTTTGTGGATCTTCTGTCTACTTTTCCTACACATTATTGAAAGGAGTGTGTCACTATGTTCTAAAAAGACATTTTTAAAAAAGCTTAATGACTCTGGGAAGTGCTTAGATACGAAAGAAAAAAGCAGTACTAAAGTGTGCGTGCGTAACATAATTGCTGCCATGTAAAAAGGACATTGGCAAAAAGACCAGGAGGAAGTCAGTGAAACGTCCCCATGACAGCTTCTGAGACAAGGAGCTATACTGTTAATGCGTTTTCCGATTTTTTTATTTTTAGTATAAGTCCATTACTTTGATCATCGCCAAGATGTTTTTAAACAGAAAATATGACTACATACAAGTTATGGGCTATGAAAGCATAGCACACCTGACTGTCTGTCACTTCAGGGGGCTGCAAAGCCAGCAGCCCCACCCTCTGGTTCGGAGCCACTGGCATTTCCAGGGCCCTCTGCTCTCCACTCCCCCACACGGAACAGAACCGCCACAGGAAACTTCCTGAACTCAGATGCTCTCGTTTCTACCTTTAAAATGTTTCTGAGATGAGCTGTGGACCGCAGAAGTGTGTTCGGTGTGAGGAATACTGAAGGAGGCCGGCGAAAGATGCATCTAGCAGCAGCCTTGGTTCATGTAACACACGGGAAAAACAAGGTGCAATGAGGGAGGACATAAAACAAAGAGAGGTTAGACAGCTGTTCCTAAGACTGTAATCTATCAGCAAGAAACAGCGAAGGCTCGCCCCCACTGTCACTCAGAGCCCAGTTCACACCGACAGTGGACAAGGCGCAAGAAAGGTGGCCGCACGGCTGTTCGGCTGACAGCAAACCCCACCCGCTCAGCGCTTCTCCTGTGTGTCCCAGCCAGGTTTGGGGGTTTACTCCTCTTGCTGACCCCACACTAAATCCACTTCCAGTGTGCTCCGGTATCCAGGAAATGCATGCTAAAACGTCTTCTCTGGGCAAAAGTAACCTGCTCGAAAGCAACCTGTACTTTTGAGACGCTGACTTATAAACAGTAACACAAAAATAAAGAATCGATGCTTTCAAACTGTTGTGCTGGAGAAGACGCCTGAGAGTCCCTTGGACTGCAAGGAGATAGGACCAGTTAATTCTAGAGGAAATCAACCCTGAATATTTACTGGAAGGACCGATGCTGAAGCTGAAGCTCCAATACTTTGGCCACTTGATGCGAAGAGCCAATTCATTGGAAAAGACCCTGATATTGGGAAAGACTGAAGGCAGGAGCAGAAGTGGGCAGCAGTGGATGAGACGGTTAGACAAGCATCACTGACTCAAAGGACATGGATTTGAGCACACTCGAGTGAAGGAGAGGGAAGCCTGGTGTGCTACAGTCCACGGGCTCACAGAGTCGGACACGACTTAGTGTCTGGACAACAACAACAACAAAAAAGTATCCATAATGTCCATAGGTAAACACACTGTTCATCTCAGTCACTTTTCATATTAGCTTTCAAGAGTGATTTATCTTATCAGAAAACGACATATCAAATCGATCAGAGCTTACACATGCTGGTAATGAGAATCAACTGTAAAATGCTCCTCCCACGTGCCGACCCACACCCAGGCACCCTGAGGAGTTGGTCCACAGTGAGTCCACACGAGTTGGTCAGGGCAGCTTCTAAATTTAAGTAGCACGGCAGGATAGAGGCGTGGGGTTAGGGGAATGCTGCTTTGTCTTTTGCTCTGCCGAAACTACTCAGTTCAACTAAAATATACCTCTCTACTTAAATTGTGGGATTCAAGGTGACAGAATAATGGTTCTTAAGCTTAAATAGGATTTAACACTGCTAAAAGGAATATGACAGCCCCTGTTTGAAAAATACTTAAAAACTGCACCATGCCTAGGGGGAAAAGAACTTAAAAACTCCAACAACACTAGAAGGGTCTCATGAATTATGCTACAGAATCTCAACAGAATATTATGTGCAGGAGGTGAAAACGATCTTTATCAAGGTCTCCTAATAATACAGGAACAAGCTGATGTTCTAAGGTTAAACGGGAAAAGGCGTGAAACAGAATTTTATACGTAACATGTTCTGAAGTACAGAAATACAAGACATAGTGAAAAGACTCAGAGGAGCTCCCCACAAACAGCGGTCCCCCACCCAGCACTGCCGTGGGCCTGCGCCCCATCCCCAGGCCAGCCTGGTGGGAACCCAGAGGCACAGACACTTCTGATGGGTGACAGGGGATTAGCGTCTGGGCCCCGCAGAGGACAGAGTGAAACGCAGCTGGCTAAGGCCACAGAGGCCTCCTTCCCCCCAGCCAAACCCAGACTTCGGGACCCCTGGGCTCAATGGAGCCTAGAGAGGAAAGCACTGGACCCAGTCCTGCTGCCCAGCCCACAGCCCCGAGAAGCGGCCGGCCCCCTGCACTGAGCCCACCTCCACTGTCTTCTCCCAGCACGTGACGCCCTCCCGGAGCGACACTCCACTCGGGCTTCTCCCCGCTGGCTTCAGCGGCCTTCTCCAGCCTCTGTGTCTGGACCACCCACACACCCACCCCCGCCACCAACGTCCCCAGAGCTCTCCTGACTCCCATCCTCAGCCACCCCTCGGGGGTGACAAGCACCTCCAGGGCCCAACCGCGACCAGGGGCTCCATCCCAAGGTTTAGTTCAGTTCAATTGCTCAGTCGTGTCTGACCATTTGCGACCCCATGGACTGCAGCACGCCAGGCCTCCCTGTCCATCACCATTTTCCGGAGTTCACTCAGAATCATGTCCATCAAGTCGGTGATGCCATCCAGCCAGCTCATCCTCTGTCATCCCCTTCTTCTCCCGCCTTCAATCCTTCCCAGCATCAGGGTCTTTTCTAGTAAGTCAGTTCTTCCCATCAGATGGCCAAAGTACTGGAGTTTCAGCTTCAGCCTCAGTCCTTCCAATGGATATTCAGGACTGATTTTCTTTAGGACAGACTGGTTGGATCTCCTTGCAGTCCAGGGGACTCTCAAGAGTCTTCTCCAACACCACAGTTCAAAAGCATCAATTCTTCGGTGCTCAGCTTTCTTCACTGTCGAACTCTCACATCCGTACATGACTACTGGAAAAACCACAGCCTTGACTAGACGGACCTTTGCTGACAAAGCAATGTCTCTGCTTTTTAACATGCTGTCTAGGTTGGTCATAGCTTTCCTCCCAAGGAGCTGAGGATTTGTTCCACACGAGCTTGCAGAGGCGGTGGCTGCCGCTGCTGCACGTATCAGTGTCTGTGTGCCAAACTCCTGTGAGGACCCAGTGTCCTTCGACAGCGGGACAGCAGGGTGAGGAGCCGGAAGAGACGGGGATTGCCAGCAGCCCCAGGGGGCCTGTGTGCGCCTGTGTGTGCGCGTGTGTGTGCGCACGACTGTGTGTGCTGGGGATTGCGGGAAGGCACGGAGGGTCTCTGAGTGTAACTGAAGGCAACACTTGAACACGACGTGTTCTCTCCAGCTTTTCTCTCTTCCGGACAATTAGCATCGCGGTCATGTCCCTTCATCCCAGCCTGCTGATGATTCAGACAAACGCACCAAGGATTGCTTGGGTCTTACAACCTACGCTGGTGCTAGACTCGTTAGGACAAACTTATTTACCACATTAATTAAATGGTCTATTTAACATGGAATATCAATTCTCTAATCACATCTCAGTTGAACTTCTTCTTTCAATTAGCAGCTCTGAAGTCTACGGACAGAGATCCTACTGTTCTAGGATCATTAAGAACACTTTCATTATCTGTCAAACGAGGGAGTGAGAAGCAGAGAGGCAGGCAGGCTCGGGAGCGGCCTCTCCCCGCTGAACAGATGATGGGGGAGCAGCCCGGGATCACTGGTTGCTTAGCAACGAAGAGGCTCCCATGAGACTCCAAGCGATGGGAGAGGGGTGGCCACAAAATGGACCACAAAACGGATGAGAAGCAGGCACCGTAGGGGAACCATCTGGTCTCAAGTCAACCTCACTCTTCAGATTACAGCAACAAGAGAATCTGCAGTGGACCTAATACTGAGATGGCTAAACCACAACCTAAGAAAAACAACCACCACCACCACCAAGGCAGGAAGGTTCACGTGAGGACAAGGTAACACCAGTTTTACATAAAAACGCTACCACTCAAGAGTAAACCCGTCCTGTGGTGGTTCGTTTCTGTCCGCAGATGAATTAACAAGTAGATCTCACACACATATCATCAGAACTGGTATTAAACTTGAAACGTAAACCAGGCAAAGTTATGTTACAGTTGGCTATTTGCTGCAACATAAACGGAAGGAAAAATATGCGGTGCTCAGCGACAGTATAACCCAACCTAAACGCCCGTTAAACCAATTATTTTGCATGTAATTAATATTCCCATAAAATTAAATGCTACTAGTATATCAAAAGCAAAACAGTGATGAAATGCTGCAGAAATGCAATTAAAGAGGATTCGGTTTTTAGCTTGTAAGCAAAACATTCAACTAATAGTCTGGCACCTTAACCTTATCCATTTAAATCCAAATCATTAAAGCTGGTGCTCCACGGCCATTAACACAAAACCACACTCCTGGAATGTACTACTTTCTCCTCATTTATTATTTAAAAGAAGACATTAATAATAATAAACACATCTTAATGTCTTCAGCAGTTGAGCATGTGGATTTAAGGACTTTCTCAAAGCGGGCATCAGTGATAAAACTATTATTCTCCAATATTATTAATGGCTGTCATTAATCACATTAAAATTAACAGCAATTTTCCGCACTGCTGTAATTATGCAGAGCAACACGGGAAGGCCACTGAAGTCCACGTTTAACGTCTGTGAGAAGAAAGCATCATGCATGCTACGATCCTACCTATGTACTCGCAGATGAAGACCACAAAGAAGGGCGTGACAAGGTCATTGATCCCCTGAACATATCCGCTGGCGGGATGACGTATGGCCCATATGAACAGGATCCTCTCAAAAATCTGAAAGAAAAGTGAACAGCAGGTGAAGCAGAAAGCAAACACAGCAGAAACTTTTTAAACGCGTGCCCCCTTAGAATACACGTCACCAATACTTATCAGTGTCTGAAATAAAATACAACTTTTTAAAATTCCAGTTATCTTGATTTTTTTTTAATAGACTCACAAGCAGTATGGAAGAACGTCCCCGAGCCCTGGGCTCAGTCCCACCACACAAGCTGGCTCCTACCCTCACTCTCGGACGCTCACTCTCTGCCCTCCCAGCCCCGCGGGTAACCACGGCGTGTGGCCGCCCTGGACTCGGCCAGCAGGCGCAGCGGCACCTGGCCTGGCAGTTCAGGAAGAGGAGTGGAGAGACAGAGGGATGGACAGGTGGGCAGGTGGGCAGGGGGAGGTCGGTGGCTGGCTGCTCACGTGAATGGGCGTGAACGGGCAGAGGGACACGTGGGAGGGAGGCGATGGCGGACGCTCTAAGCTTCCCTCGCGGGATGCTTCTTCACTGCAGTACAACCGACACGTGACAGCAGGTTCGCTTCCGCTGCGCAGCATACTGACTGAGTGATCAGCACAGGGAGCCTGGCTAACACCCATCACCACACACAGCCGTAGGATTGTTTTTCTTGTGACGAGGACTTTCAAGATTTATTTTCTTTCGACTTTGAGACAAGCTCCAGGCCCGCCTGCCCGACTTTGAGACCACTGTGGTCTCCAGGCTGCACACCACAGCCTTGCCATTTGTTTATTCTATTTTGACCCCCTTCACCCATTTCACATCCCAACCTCCTCTGGCAAACACCGATTTATCCTTTGTATCTCTGAACTTGGTTGATTTTTTAATAGATTTTCTTCAGGTTATTTCCCATTACAGTTTATTACAAGATGCTGAACACAGCTGACTGCTGAACAGTAAATCCCTGTTGCTCACCTATTTGACGAGCAGGAGTCTGCACCTCTCAACCGCACGCTCCTCACGTATCACTGCCCTAACTCTCCCCTTTGTCCCCGCGGGTCTGTGTCCTGTGTCCGTGTTTCTGTTTTATGTATAGATTCATCTGGGCCACCCCTTAGATCCCACACACGCTGACACAACAGACGCTTCCTCAGACCGCTGGAGACGCCTGGCCCTTGGATGCAGGCATCCCCATCAGCCCGGCTCCCGCCGCCGTCCGAGGACCCCCCCCCCTCCTGCTCCTCTCTCCTCGCCACTCACACCCAGTCCATCCTGCCTCCCCTCCTCACACCCCCGCCATCCTCCACCTGCATTCAGGAGGCGTCTCGCCAGGGCCCCACCAAGTGGTCCCACGCGCGTGCGCACGCGCACGCGGCTTCAGGGCCTCCCGTGGCTCCAGGGCCCCGCCCCCCACACTGCGCCCTGGCCACCCTGGGTCTCACCCTCTGCCGCCAGCTCCCAAATCCCAGCTGCACTGGGCCCACCAAGCTGCCACCTCCTCCGTGCTGGTCCCCCGCCCTGCCGACCTGGCGTCCAGCTCAAGCTGCACCCCTGGGTGGCTGGGTGGCCATCTGCCCCCTCCCCACCCGCTGGGGAGGGCCGACCGCTTCCTGCTCGTGAGGCCCCGGCCGGCAGTGTCCCTGGGCCTTCCCGTCCCGGGTCCCTCTGGACCAGCGACACCTGGGGGCGCCTCCTGGACGCTGGACCACCGTCCGCATCCTGCTTCTCCATTGAGCAGTGATGCTCCAGACCTGCGAGGCCCCCCACCCCCCGCTGCCAGAGTCCGTGATGGGAGATGGACTGGGAGCGGGGATCAGCCCCAGGGGCGTCTGGTGGACAGAGACCAGCGAGGAGGCGACAGGCTGTGGTGCCGATGACAAGCCGCCCCAGTGGCAGGAGTAGAGAGGAGCCTTCCAGAGCGAACAGAGGCAGACGCAACCAAGAGGTGGCCTCGGGCAGCCACGCGTGGCTGAGAATCAGTGCCCACGGTCTTGGCAGGATGGCCTAGCCCCCGACACGGGGGACCTTCTGTCTAGCCCTGCACAGGTCTCCCTCCTTCCCAGCCACCAGTCGAGCAGGGGCGTGGACAGAATCTGCCGAGGAGCCCGGCAAAGCCCGCGGGTCTGCCCCCCAGCACTGGCACGCCTCGTGGAGGAGACGGGTGTGCACATCCTCCTTGGGGCCCTGTCTCCAGGCCCGCCTGCCCCGACTCCACACGGGCCCCGGCCGCTGCCCGGAGCCCTCGCCAGCTTCCGCGCCATAAACAACATCGCCAGCGGCTCCAGTGCTCACGTGCCCTTGACCTGACACCTGTCCAGGCAGCACCCCCGCCTCCCCGGGTGATCAGAGCCGAGAGGCCACACCCACAGCCCCTCATCGTCTTGCATGTTATTTCCCTATAACAATAGCTATTAATTTAGAGAATAAGAAAGACTCCCATGATTTATGCATCTCGGAGCGGGAAGAGGGAGACAGAAAGGAAAGGTGAACCACGTGCTTAAACGTCCTTCAGCCTCTCTCTTAGCGGTAACTGTCCTGCATGCTGGGGACACCAGGGGTCCACAGCGGGATCCACCCCAACCAAGCTACCCGCAGTCCCAGGCCCCCCACCTGCCCTTGCGGGTGCGTGCCCTGGTCCCCGCACCCCCTCCAGCCCCACTCTGGGACCACCCACTGCCCAGAACATGAAGCAGCATCTGGCTAAGGGCAGCAGCTCTCAGCCGCTAGACGGATCCGATGATCCGATGGACAGATCAGCCTTGTCTGGACTCCCAGGGAAGCTGCACTGAGTGTAACAAAGCAGGAAAGGTCTCCACACAGACAGCATGCCTGGTGACGGTGGGGAGCGCAAATCTGGGAGGCCAGAGGGGAGCCCCGAGTCCTGACCTGCCTGCAGCTGAGGGGGGCTGAAGGGAGAGTGCCAGCTGGGGTGGGGCCTGCAGGATCCACAGAGCAGCGAGAACCTAGCCCCACACTCCAAGGGGCACCTCACAGTCAACCTGGCATCCCAGGTCCAGGGGACAGTGGCTCATGAGGGCAGCTTTGGGGCCACAGGGGCCCCTGGGCAAAGGCCAGCCAGCCTGGGGTGTGGGGCCGGCTTCCCACGAGGTGCCTAAAGGCCAGAAACGAGAGGAGTCCCGGAGCGGGAACCAGGTGGCCTCAGCAGCTCGGTGTCCCCTGCACACTCCGGCGTCCCCACAGACGGCCCTGCCCCTGGTCACCCTCCCTGAGTCCACCTGCGACGGGGACAAAGTCAGTGCCCCACAGGCCGATTCTCCACTGGGATCTGGGCCCCTGGCTCACACGTGTGCCAACGGAGCGCAGCAAGGTCATCGCGTGCCCAGCAGGCAGCCACGGGCATTTCTGCAGGGGCCACAGCCCCCACGACTCCGTGTGTCAAAATCCAGGTATTTTACTAACAGCTGTCACAGGAAGGGTGACGTCAGTGCACTTGATGCACAAGGCTGGCAGCTGACGCGGGGCAGTTTAGGAAAGAGCAGACACAGAATGGCAGTCACGGGACAGGAGCTCGCGTTTAAGAGGCTGCGCTGTGGTGTGAGCGGTGGTGCTGTCTGCCCCTGTAGGAAGCGTGCCCTCCGTGTGTGGATGTGTTTAATGAGAACACGGAACGATCTGAGATGGCCCTGCGATAATATTCACTGGATATTATTTGCTATTAAAGTTCTGTTGACATTCCTGAGGTCTATCTTTGTTAGAGAGGAGGAATTCATTAAATGCAGTTCAGACTTCAAACTCTTCCCCAAGTACCTTCTCTACAGACCAACTGACCCTCGTCAACAATAATGAAAACACTTGCTACTACTGCCATCAGTACCACTTGCCACTGAAAACCTGAAAAGGCAACGGGCATCGTCAGTCTGCTCGCCCAGTCTCCGGAGCCTGAGCACCACGCCAGGCTTCCCCTAAAAGCCCAGTGTTCTTCCACAGAGGGCCCTGGGGAGGGGCTCGAGAGGCCCCCTTGGGGAAGCTCCTCTGGCCTCACTCTGCAAACATATCACCACCTTCACACGCCTCCAAGGCAGGACCAGGGTGCCAGCGGTGCCATGCACTTGGAGAGCTGAGATGGTCTGCATTCCAAACAATTTAATATATTAAAATAGAAGATGTCACTGTGCTCACGATTACTTGGGGGAAAAAATCTGATTTCAGAAATGCGAAAGCATCATAATTCAACCATATGCATTGGCAACATGACTTCCAGCGTATCAAGCACTGTGAAGATAATTTCTGTGAGAATAACAACAAAATATATGATTGTGTTGAGAAGACCTGTGGGATTTATATCTCCCGAAGTCCAGGAGCCATGTGGGCTCAGAAAGAGGAGATATTGATAACAGAAGTGCTCGCACCACGATTGAGGGGATGCTCCCCCCAGACGAATTACAACATCTGATGAACGAGACAAAAATAAGAGTCCATAACAAATCTAAGATGCAGATTAATTGGCAGCCATCCATCACACGATATATACACTGAGTGCAGTTTTACAATCCAGTTAACAATACCGCGCTCTGAAGCAGGCTGCCGCACCATGCTGGGTAGCGAGTTACTCCATCTTCACCCCCTTGAGATGTGGGGATTTACGTCCCACGTTTTGTGCTCAAGTCACTTGACTTGATGGGCTGGCAAAGCACACACGTTTCATCAGGCTCAGAAATGAAGTACAGAAAAGAAACAACACCTTCAGACAACACATCACGGGGTCACCATCATCAGACCAAACGTTCGGCACGGTAGATGGAGCTGCGAATCAAAGCGCAGATGAGGAGTCAGACGCGGTCAGAGAGCGTCTGTCCGTTTAGAGAGCGGCCAGCCTTCCCCTTCGGGCAGTACGGCATGTGAGATATTAACACTCTTAATCCTGCGAGGCAGGAAAAATCTGTCCTGGCCAATTTGGATTTACTTCAGGAACGCATAGTCTCCTTCTTACTCGGAAGTCGCCTAATAAAATCCACTGTATCAACAGAATAAAGGAGCAAAGACCTATTCTCACCTCAGACGACAAGTGGGAAAGGAGGTGATAAAACCTCAGCAGCCATTGAGGACTTTGAAACCCTGGGTAAAGCAAGGCTCCATCCTTAACATAAGGCATATCTACAAACCCGAGAGCAAATATCCTAAGTCAATGACGCAGACTTCTTCAAAACTGGAATGACACCAGGATATGCCTTCTTTCAACACTAATATTCAATACTGTAGTGGAAATCTTGGCCAGCGGAGGGGAAGGAAAAAAAAAACAACAAGCATGGATATATAGAACAGAAAGAAAAAAGGAAACTATCATTATTCATAAGCCATATGATTAACTTCTTTAAAAACTCAGATACACCTACACACAAAACATTAGAATTGATAAAAGATTACTGTTTGCCAGATATAAAAGAAAGCTGTGGTACATATACACAATGGAGTATTACTCAGCCGTTAAAAGGAATACATTTGAATCAGTTCTGATGAGATGGATGAAACTGGAGCCAATTATACAGAGTGAAGTAAGCCAAAAAGAAAAACACCAATACAGTATACTAACACATATATATGGAATTTAGAAAGATGGCAATGATGACCCTGTATGCAGGACAGCAAAAAAGACACAGATGTGTATAGCGGACTTTTGGACTCAGAGGGAGAGGGAGAGGGTGTGACGATTTGGGAGAATGACATTGAAACATGTATAATATCATGTAAGAATTGAACTGCCAGTCTATGTCTGATGCAGGATATGGCACGCTTGGGGCTGGTACGCGGGGATGACTCAGAGAGATGTTGTGGGGAGGGGGGTGGGAGGGGGGTTCATGTTTGGGAACGCCTGTACACCCATGGTGGATTCATGTCAATGTATGCCAAAACCAATACAGAATTGTAAAGTAAAAATAAATAAATTAATTAATTAATTTTTAAAAAAAAAAAAAAAGGTAAGCCAGGACTGCAGCACGCCAGGCCTCCCTGTCCAGCACCAACTCCCGGAGCTTGCTCAAACTCATGTCCGTTGCGTCGGTGATGCCATCCAAACATCTCATTTCTATATACTGTCATTAAGAAATTAGACAACGCTGCTAAAATGTAAAAAGAGGCCACTTACTAAAAATTATATCTATGGATAGATTTAGTAAGCCATGTGATATATTTAAGAGAAAAAGCACCAGGATGAACATAAGCCAGGGGCTCGTTAACCCTGGGCTGGATCAATAAATCACAGAAGACGCAGGGAATACTACACAGCAGTGGAAATGAGCCCCATGATGCGTGCAGTGGCTGGGGCTCTGAGTGCCTTAACTCTGTGAAACAAAGAGTGCTGACAAGGGGCACGCTCAGCACAACTCCACTAAAAGTGAAGAGTGAAAACAGGTGAAACACGCGCGCACACACACACACGCCACAAACCTAGAGAAGAGCAAGAGAACAATTTACCAAAAATCAAGGGAACAGTTCCTTGCTGGGGGACACGGGCATGTCTGGGGAGGGACAGAGCAGGGACCTCGATGATGCCAGCCTGGCTCTCTCATCAGCTTGACAGTGGACAGTGCAGTTCAGTTCAGTCACTCAGTCGTGTCCGACTCTTGGTGACCCCATGGACTGCAGCACGCCAGGCCTCCCTGTCCAGCACCAACTCCCGGAGCTTGCTCAAACTCAAGTCAGTTGCGTCAGTGATGCCATCCAAATATCTCATCCTCTGTCGTCCCCTTCTCCTCCTGCCCTCAATCTTTCCCAGCATCAGGGTCTTTTCAAATGAGTCAGTTCTTCACATCAGGTGGCCAAAGTACTGGAGTTTCAACTTCAGCATCAATCCTTCCAATGAACACCCAGGACTGATATCCTTTAGGATGGACTGGTTGGATCTCCTTGCAGTCCAAGGGACTCTCAAGAGTCTTCTCCAACACCACAGTTCAAAGACATCAATTCTTTATTGCTCAGCTTTCATGACAGTGAACATGTGGAAGCAATTTTTAATTTTTTCTTTACATTGGACGTATATGTTATGGAAACCTTTCTGCTCTGATTTATTTTACCACAAAGCCAAAAAGAGAAAAAAAGGGAAAGATCTATGGATTTGATCCTTGAAATATATACCAGAAGAGCTTAATGAACTGATTATATAATGAACACATATCTCTCAGGCTCTCACAAAGACGTTTCTCAGGTGGCTCAGTGGTAAGAATCCACCTGCCAATGCAGGAGACAATGGGTTCAACTCCTGGGCCAGGAAGGTCCCCTGGAGAAAGAAATGGCAACCCGCTCCAGTATTCTTGCCTGGGGAATCCCATGGATGGAGGAGCCTGGTCGGCTACAGCCCTTGCAGTCACAAAGAGTTGGGGTCACACCTGAGCAACTAAACGACAGGCTCTTACAAATGCATTCCCCCCCCCACCTCCAAAGGGTAAAACAAAGATGAGTTATGAGACAGGATGGAGAGAGCAGTAACTATGAAGATGCAGACTCAGGAGCACTAAACGTCCACAGCTCCCCGGCCTGAGACCCTACCAGCACCGCGTCTCCCACGGAAGGACCCTCCGGAAGCCCCCCCCCCCAGGAGGAGCACGTATCTAATGCATGCAGCCCACCAGCATCTGCCAGGTGTTTACCCTAGTATGTGCCAGCCCCACTGGAGGGGCCGGGGGACACAGGAGAAGAAAGACCCAGGCCCTGGCCTTGACAGCCTGCAGCATGAGAAAAGACAGTCAGGGCCTCGGCCGTGGCCAGAATCCCAGCAAGATGCTCAGACACACCGGTCTGAGACCCCAGTGTCCATCAGGCACCAGCGGTACAAAGACCAGAGTAGAGGCTGCCCCCCTCGAGAGCTGTGCCCAAGGGGACAGAGACGCGAGCAGACCGCGGGAATCACGTGGGTGCCGTAGGGTCAGCCAGGGCAGGAGGGGGTGCTGGCAAGCTCAAGGAAGTGGGGGACCAGTGAGCAGAGCAGGCCGGGAGGAGACCCCTGGGCACAGAGGCAGCGACCCCATGCAAACACCCCAACCCTCTTCAGTCTAGGCCAGACCCTCACAACACAGCCAATGCCTGCTCCTCCAGAAGCGGGCTTCTCCCCAGCCGCCTCAGCCCCAGATGCCACCCGGGCCCACGCCCCTCCACACAGACACTCCAGTCAGGAAGCCTGTCTGCAGAAAGCTCACAGTCAGTGGACAAGTCCATGAAGAACACATCTGTGCTCCACGGATACGTGCCTCCCAGAAAATGACCATGCTTCAGGGCCACGGAGAGCTCATCACCCCAACCGGAAGGACCACCCGTGGATAATGGGGTCTTAAAGGCCTGCACGTTCACCGTCCTCTGTGTCTGTTTAAATGTAACAAGACGTCACTTCTCCGTGGCTAACTGGAAAAAGCATCCTATTTCCCTAATTCATGAAACTGCTCTAAGAAGCAGAAAGCCAGAGGGCAGATAATAAAATAATTACTGAGGAGAAGGGACTCGTGAGTTAATGACCTTATCTCATGAGAAGGCCCAGCTCTGAGATCTGAGGAGGCTCCTTCCCTGAGCTCCCTGCACCAGCCCATGAGCCAGAGGACCTCGGGTAAGAGTTTGCATTTTCCAAGTAAGAGGCTGAGGTTAATTCCACAAATAGAAGATAAAAAGAGCAAGGGCCAAAAAGTTATGAACTTTACTTTCAAATAACAACGATGGATAAAAAGATTAATTACTCCAGTTCAGTTCAGTCGCTCAGTCGTATCTGACTCTTTGCGACCCCATGGACCACAGCACGCCAGGCCTCCCTGTCCAACACCAACTCCCGGAGTTTGCTCAAACTCAGGTTCATCAAGTCAGTGATGCCATCCAACCATCTCATCCTCTGTTGTCTGCCGGGAGCCAGCATGAGGAGCTCCACCCGTGGCGAAGGTCATGAGGAAGGAGGCTCGGCATTACACAAAGGCAGGATCGAGCCTCAGGAGATCCCCTGTTCCCGAGCATCGACCCCCAAAACCACAGTCTACCTACTTTCCTGTTTTATGCTCTCACCTACACCTCTGACTTTACGGGGGGCTGTCCCCCACCACCTCTCTCGGAGAAGGAGTTAACTTGCACCTCCAGTCAATAAAAATTCCTGGGCGTGACAAGAGTGTTTCAACTTACAAACTCCTCTGAAGGTTCTCTAGCCTGCCTGACAGGCTCATCCAGCCACATGTGATTGTTTACAGCCTCCCAACAGTGAGAGGCACGAGATGCTTTAAACTTTCTAAATACAGACTCTTTTGAGAAGTTAGAAAATTATTAATATAGTATAGTGGGTTGATTAGGAATTATATTGGTGAAGGGTTTTTCATTTGTTGGGCCAATAGTTGCTGCTAAGTCTCCATATTCCTTGCCCTTATATACATTAATGAATATAACGAGCATATAAGAGAAATAAGTATTAACCTTTAAGATTAATCATGTTAAACCTTAGGCTAAGTAAATTCCTTTCTCCATTATAACCCACTGCACCCTCACCCCATAGGAATGCAACTTTATCTGGTACCTTCAGAGGGTGGCGCCTAGTTTAAGAAAAAATCACCCCTGGAAAAAATAAGTTTTCTGGTTGACTGACCATTATCAGAAAGGGCCATAAAATGTCAGCAGGCCTCATGGCCAGAAGATGATGTAAAACCCCTAAGACCTTTGTATACATTTATATGAAGCACCTGATTGTGATAAAGGTCAGGTCAGCTGACCCCACGTGACTCTGTATTCATCCCTATGTATAACAAAAAGTATATAAGCGAATCTGAAAATTAAAAAAAAAAAAAAAAGATCAGTTTCTGGAAAGACTGATTCCACCGTGTCGTTCTTTCTTTCCCCTTCTGGCTGAATTCCCATCTGGAGCATGAATGCTCGCCATGTCTACTTATTTGCCCTGGCTTCTAAGACCCACGCGAGAGGGAGCCCAAGGCGGGGCACCCTCCGCTATTCAAGCAGGCGCCAGTGGCCTACGTAGACGGTGCAAATTCCTTGTCTTGGAGTTTTATTGGTATTCCACGTAAACCAAGTTATTCAGCCTCTTTTTCTCCACTAATTTTCCTACTACACTATTTTTTTCTAATCTCTCTTTATATTTCTAATTAAACAGCTTTTTCCTAGGATGCCGACTCTGTCTCCCCTTCGAATTCCCTGGATCCACTGGGGCTGGACTCCGGCAGTTGTCCCCTTCTCCTCCCACCTTCAATCTTTCCCAGCATAAAGGTCTTTTCAAATGAGTCAGTTCTTAGCATCAGGTGACCAAAGTATTGGAGCTTCAGCTTCAGTCATTAAGGACTCACTTCAACAAAATCTCCTAAGTCCCGTGAGGCTCCAGGCACTCGGGCGCCAGCCCTGCTCCCAAGGAGGTGACGTGCAGGCAGAGTGAGACCTCATCCACGAGGAGACAGTCAGACAACAAGCACCAAGAAGATCAAAGTGTGAACCAAGGTAGGGCGGGGCGTCTCCAACAAGGCTCCATTCTCTGGAAGGCCCAGAGGAAGCAGACGCCTGAGGTCACGGGTGAGGAAGGGAGGACCCCAGACGGCGCCACGCAATGACTGCCCATGCACAGCTGCCCTGCGCCGAGCAGACAGAGGAAATGCACAGACAGA
>NW_024070287.1:21415-42333 GCF_014754425.2 Oryx dammah
TCTGTCTGTGCATTTCCTCTGTCTGCTCGGCGCAGGGCAGCTGTGCACGGGCAGTCATTGCGTGGCGCCGTCTGGGGTCCTCCCTTCCTCACCCGTGACCTCAGGCGTCTGCTTCCTCTGGGCCTTCCAGAGAATGGAGCCTTGTTGGAGACGCCCCGCCCTACCTTGGTTCACACTTTGATCTTCTTGGTGCTTGTTGTCTGACTGTCTCCTCGTGGATGAGGTCTCACTCTGCCTGCACGTCACCTCCTTGGGAGCAGGGCTGGCGCCCGAGTGCCTGGAGCCTCACGGGACTTAGGAGATTTTGTTGAAGTGAGTCCTTAATGACTGAAGCTGAAGCTCCAATACTTTGGTCACCTGATGCTAAGAACTGACTCATTTGAAAAGACCTTTATGCTGGGAAAGATTGAAGGTGGGAGGAGAAGGGGACAACTGCCGGAGTCCAGCCCCAGTGGATCCAGGGAATTCGAAGGGGAGACAGAGTCGGCATCCTAGGAAAAAGCTGTTTAATTAGAAATATAAAGAGAGATTAGAAAAAAATAGTGTAGTAGGAAAATTAGTGGAGAAAAAGAGGCTGAATAACTTGGTTTACGTGGAATACCAATAAAACTCCAAGACAAGGAATTTGCACCGTCTACGTAGGCCACTGGCGCCTGCTTGAATAGCGGAGGGTGCCCCGCCTTGGGCTCCCTCTCGCGTGGGTCTTAGAAGCCAGGGCAAATAAGTAGACATGGCGAGCATTCATGCTCCAGATGGGAATTCAGCCAGAAGGGGAAAGAAAGAACGACACGGTGGAATCAGTCTTTCCAGAAACTGATCTTTTTTTTTTTTTTTTAATTTTCAGATTCGCTTATATACTTTTTGTTATACATAGGGATGAATACAGAGTCACGTGGGGTCAGCTGACCTGACCTTTATCACAATCAGGTGCTTCATATAAATGTATACAAAGGTCTTAGGGGTTTTACATCATCTTCTGGCCATGAGGCCTGCTGACATTTTATGGCCCTTTCTGATAATGGTCAGTCAACCAGAAAACTTATTTTTTCCAGGGGTGATTTTTTCTTAAACTAGGCGCCACCCTCTGAAGGTACCAGATAAAGTTGCATTCCTATGGGGTGAGGGTGCAGTGGGTTATAATGGAGAAAGGAATTTACTTAGCCTAAGGTTTAACATGATTAATCTTAAAGGTTAATACTTATTTCTCTTATATGCTCGTTATATTCATTAATGTATATAAGGGCAAGGAATATGGAGACTTAGCAGCAACTATTGGCCCAACAAATGAAAAACCCTTCACCAATATAATTCCTAATCAACCCACTATACTATATTAATAATTTTCTAACTTCTCAAAAGAGTCTGTATTTAGAAAGTTTAAAGCATCTCGTGCCTCTCACTGTTGGGAGGCTGTAAACAATCACATGTGGCTGGATGAGCCTGTCAGGCAGGCTAGAGAACCTTCAGAGGAGTTTGTAAGTTGAAACACTCTTGTCACGCCCAGGAATTTTTATTGACTGGAGGTGCAAGTTAACTCCTTCTCCGAGAGAGGTGGTGGGGGACAGCCCCCCGTAAAGTCAGAGGTGTAGGTGAGAGCATAAAACAGGAAAGTAGGTAGACTGTGGTTTTGGGGGTCGATGCTCGGGAACAGGGGATCTCCTGAGGCTCGATCCTGCCTTTGTGTAATGCCGAGCCTCCTTCCTCATGACCTTCGCCACGGGTGGAGCTCCTCATGCTGGCTCCCGGCAGACAACAGAGGATGAGATGGTTGGATGGCATCACTGACTTGATGAACCTGAGTTTGAGCAAACTCCGGGAGTTGGTGTTGGACAGGGAGGCCTGGCGTGCTGTGGTCCATGGGGTCGCAAAGAGTCAGATACGACTGAGCGACTGAACTGAACTGGAGTAATTAATCTTTTTATCCATCGTTGTTATTTGAAAGTAAAGTTCATAACTTTTTGGCCCTTGCTCTTTTTATCTTCTATTTGTGGAATTAACCTCAGCCTCTTACTTGGAAAATGCAAACTCTTACCCGAGGTCCTCTGGCTCATGGGCTGGTGCAGGGAGCTCAGGGAAGGAGCCTCCTCAGATCTCAGAGCTGGGCCTTCTCATGAGATAAGGTCATTAACTCACGAGTCCCTTCTCCTCAGTAATTATTTTATTATCTGCCCTCTGGCTTTCTGCTTCTTAGAGCAGTTTCATGAATTAGGGAAATAGGATGCTTTTTCCAGTTAGCCACGGAGAAGTGACGTCTTGTTACATTTAAACAGACACAGAGGACGGTGAACGTGCAGGCCTTTAAGACCCCATTATCCACGGGTGGTCCTTCCGGTTGGGGTGATGAGCTCTCCGTGGCCCTGAAGCATGGTCATTTTCTGGGAGGCACGTATCCGTGGAGCACAGATGTGTTCTTCATGGACTTGTCCACTGACTGTGAGCTTTCTGCAGACAGGCTTCCTGACTGGAGTGTCTGTGTGGAGGGGCGTGGGCCCGGGTGGCATCTGGGGCTGAGGCGGCTGGGGAGAAGCCCGCTTCTGGAGGAGCAGGCATTGGCTGTGTTGTGAGGGTCTGGCCTAGACTGAAGAGGGTTGGGGTGTTTGCATGGGGTCGCTGCCTCTGTGCCCAGGGGTCTCCTCCCGGCCTGCTCTGCTCACTGGTCCCCCACTTCCTTGAGCTTGCCAGCACCCCCTCCTGCCCTGGCTGACCCTACGGCACCCACGTGATTCCCGCGGTCTGCTCGCGTCTCTGTCCCCTTGGGCACAGCTCTCGAGGGGGGCAGCCTCTACTCTGGTCTTTGTACCGCTGGTGCCTGATGGACACTGGGGTCTCAGACCGGTGTGTCTGAGCATCTTGCTGGGATTCTGGCCACGGCCGAGGCCCTGACTGTCTTTTCTCATGCTGCAGGCTGTCAAGGCCAGGGCCTGGGTCTTTCTTCTCCTGTGTCCCCCGGCCCCTCCAGTGGGGCTGGCACATACTAGGGTAAACACCTGGCAGATGCTGGTGGGCTGCATGCATTAGATACGTGCTCCTCCTGGGGGGGGGGGCTTCCGGAGGGTCCTTCCGTGGGAGACGCGGTGCTGGTAGGGTCTCAGGCCGGGGAGCTGTGGACGTTTAGTGCTCCTGAGTCTGCATCTTCATAGTTACTGCTCTCTCCATCCTGTCTCATAACTCATCTTTGTTTTACCCTTTGGAGGTGGGGGGGGGGAATGCATTTGTAAGAGCCTGTCGTTTAGTTGCTCAGGTGTGACCCCAACTCTTTGTGACTGCAAGGGCTGTAGCCGACCAGGCTCCTCCATCCATGGGATTCCCCAGGCAAGAATACTGGAGCGGGTTGCCATTTCTTTCTCCAGGGGACCTTCCTGGCCCAGGAGTTGAACCCATTGTCTCCTGCATTGGCAGGTGGATTCTTACCACTGAGCCACCTGAGAAACGTCTTTGTGAGAGCCTGAGAGATATGTGTTCATTATATAATCAGTTCATTAAGCTCTTCTGGTATATATTTCAAGGATCAAATCCATAGATCTTTCCCTTTTTTTCTCTTTTTGGCTTTGTGGTAAAATAAATCAGAGCAGAAAGGTTTCCATAACATATACGTCCAATGTAAAGAAAAAATTAAAAATTGCTTCCACATGTTCACTGTCATGAAAGCTGAGCAATAAAGAATTGATGTCTTTGAACTGTGGTGTTGGAGAAGACTCTTGAGAGTCCCTTGGACTGCAAGGAGATCCAACCAGTCCATCCTAAAGGATATCAGTCCTGGGTGTTCATTGGAAGGATTGATGCTGAAGTTGAAACTCCAGTACTTTGGCCACCTGATGTGAAGAACTGACTCATTTGAAAAGACCCTGATGCTGGGAAAGATTGAGGGCAGGAGGAGAAGGGGACGACAGAGGATGAGATATTTGGATGGCATCACTGACGCAACTGACTTGAGTTTGAGCAAGCTCCGGGAGTTGGTGCTGGACAGGGAGGCCTGGCGTGCTGCAGTCCATGGGGTCACCAAGAGTCGGACACGACTGAGTGACTGAACTGAACTGCACTGTCCACTGTCAAGCTGATGAGAGAGCCAGGCTGGCATCATCGAGGTCCCTGCTCTGTCCCTCCCCAGACATGCCCGTGTCCCCCAGCAAGGAACTGTTCCCTTGATTTTTGGTAAATTGTTCTCTTGCTCTTCTCTAGGTTTGTGGCGTGTGTGTGTGTGCGCGCGTGTTTCACCTGTTTTCACTCTTCACTTTTAGTGGAGTTGTGCTGAGCGTGCCCCTTGTCAGCACTCTTTGTTTCACAGAGTTAAGGCACTCAGAGCCCCAGCCACTGCACGCATCATGGGGCTCATTTCCACTGCTGTGTAGTATTCCCTGCGTCTTCTGTGATTTATTGATCCAGCCCAGGGTTAACGAGCCCCTGGCTTATGTTCATCCTGGTGCTTTTTCTCTTAAATATATCACATGGCTTACTAAATCTATCCATAGATATAATTTTTAGTAAGTGGCCTCTTTTTACATTTTAGCAGCGTTGTCTAATTTCTTAATGACAGTATATAGAAATGAGATGTTTGGATGGCATCACCGACGCAACGGACATGAGTTTGAGCAAGCTCCGGGAGTTGGTGCTGGACAGGGAGGCCTGGCGTGCTGCAGTCCTGGCTTACCTTTTTTTTTTTTTTTAAAAATTAATTAATTAATTTATTTATTTTTACTTTACAATTCTGTATTGGTTTTGGCATACATTGACATGAATCCACCATGGGTGTACAGGCGTTCCCAAACATGAACCCCCCTCCCACCCCCCTCCCCACAACATCTCTCTGAGTCATCCCCGCGTACCAGCCCCAAGCGTGCCATATCCTGCATCAGACATAGACTGGCAGTTCAATTCTTACATGATATTATACATGTTTCAATGTCATTCTCCCAAATCGTCACACCCTCTCCCTCTCCCTCTGAGTCCAAAAGTCCGCTATACACATCTGTGTCTTTTTTGCTGTCCTGCATACAGGGTCATCATTGCCATCTTTCTAAATTCCATATATATGTGTTAGTATACTGTATTGGTGTTTTTCTTTTTGGCTTACTTCACTCTGTATAATTGGCTCCAGTTTCATCCATCTCATCAGAACTGATTCAAATGTATTCCTTTTAACGGCTGAGTAATACTCCATTGTGTATATGTACCACAGCTTTCTTTTATATCTGGCAAACAGTAATCTTTTATCAATTCTAATGTTTTGTGTGTAGGTGTATCTGAGTTTTTAAAGAAGTTAATCATATGGCTTATGAATAATGATAGTTTCCTTTTTTCTTTCTGTTCTATATATCCATGCTTGTTGTTTTTTTTTTCCTTCCCCTCCGCTGGCCAAGATTTCCACTACAGTATTGAATATTAGTGTTGAAAGAAGGCATATCCTGGTGTCATTCCAGTTTTGAAGAAGTCTGCGTCATTGACTTAGGATATTTGCTCTCGGGTTTGTAGATATGCCTTATGTTAAGGATGGAGCCTTGCTTTACCCAGGGTTTCAAAGTCCTCAATGGCTGCTGAGGTTTTATCACCTCCTTTCCCACTTGTCGTCTGAGGTGAGAATAGGTCTTTGCTCCTTTATTCTGTTGATACAGTGGATTTTATTAGGCGACTTCCGAGTAAGAAGGAGACTATGCGTTCCTGAAGTAAATCCAAATTGGCCAGGACAGATTTTTCCTGCCTCGCAGGATTAAGAGTGTTAATATCTCACATGCCGTACTGCCCGAAGGGGAAGGCTGGCCGCTCTCTAAACGGACAGACGCTCTCTGACCGCGTCTGACTCCTCATCTGCGCTTTGATTCGCAGCTCCATCTACCGTGCCGAACGTTTGGTCTGATGATGGTGACCCCGTGATGTGTTGTCTGAAGGTGTTGTTTCTTTTCTGTACTTCATTTCTGAGCCTGATGAAACGTGTGTGCTTTGCCAGCCCATCAAGTCAAGTGACTTGAGCACAAAACGTGGGACGTAAATCCCCACATCTCAAGGGGGTGAAGATGGAGTAACTCGCTACCCAGCATGGTGCGGCAGCCTGCTTCAGAGCGCGGTATTGTTAACTGGATTGTAAAACTGCACTCAGTGTATATATCGTGTGATGGATGGCTGCCAATTAATCTGCATCTTAGATTTGTTATGGACTCTTATTTTTGTCTCGTTCATCAGATGTTGTAATTCGTCTGGGGGGAGCATCCCCTCAATCGTGGTGCGAGCACTTCTGTTATCAATATCTCCTCTTTCTGAGCCCACATGGCTCCTGGACTTCGGGAGATATAAATCCCACAGGTCTTCTCAACACAATCATATATTTTGTTGTTATTCTCACAGAAATTATCTTCACAGTGCTTGATACGCTGGAAGTCATGTTGCCAATGCATATGGTTGAATTATGATGCTTTCGCATTTCTGAAATCAGATTTTTTCCCCCAAGTAATCGTGAGCACAGTGACATCTTCTATTTTAATATATTAAATTGTTTGGAATGCAGACCATCTCAGCTCTCCAAGTGCATGGCACCGCTGGCACCCTGGTCCTGCCTTGGAGGCGTGTGAAGGTGGTGATATGTTTGCAGAGTGAGGCCAGAGGAGCTTCCCCAAGGGGGCCTCTCGAGCCCCTCCCCAGGGCCCTCTGTGGAAGAACACTGGGCTTTTAGGGGAAGCCTGGCGTGGTGCTCAGGCTCCGGAGACTGGGCGAGCAGACTGACGATGCCCGTTGCCTTTTCAGGTTTTCAGTGGCAAGTGGTACTGATGGCAGTAGTAGCAAGTGTTTTCATTATTGTTGACGAGGGTCAGTTGGTCTGTAGAGAAGGTACTTGGGGAAGAGTTTGAAGTCTGAACTGCATTTAATGAATTCCTCCTCTCTAACAAAGATAGACCTCAGGAATGTCAACAGAACTTTAATAGCAAATAATATCCAGTGAATATTATCGCAGGGCCATCTCAGATCGTTCCGTGTTCTCATTAAACACATCCACACACGGAGGGCACGCTTCCTACAGGGGCAGACAGCACCACCGCTCACACCACAGCGCAGCCTCTTAAACGCGAGCTCCTGTCCCGTGACTGCCATTCTGTGTCTGCTCTTTCCTAAACTGCCCCGCGTCAGCTGCCAGCCTTGTGCATCAAGTGCACTGACGTCACCCTTCCTGTGACAGCTGTTAGTAAAATACCTGGATTTTGACACACGGAGTCGTGGGGGCTGTGGCCCCTGCAGAAATGCCCGTGGCTGCCTGCTGGGCACGCGATGACCTTGCTGCGCTCCGTTGGCACACGTGTGAGCCAGGGGCCCAGATCCCAGTGGAGAATCGGCCTGTGGGGCACTGACTTTGTCCCCGTCGCAGGTGGACTCAGGGAGGGTGACCAGGGGCAGGGCCGTCTGTGGGGACGCCGGAGTGTGCAGGGGACACCGAGCTGCTGAGGCCACCTGGTTCCCGCTCCGGGACTCCTCTCGTTTCTGGCCTTTAGGCACCTCGTGGGAAGCCGGCCCCACACCCCAGGCTGGCTGGCCTTTGCCCAGGGGCCCCTGTGGCCCCAAAGCTGCCCTCATGAGCCACTGTCCCCTGGACCTGGGATGCCAGGTTGACTGTGAGGTGCCCCTTGGAGTGTGGGGCTAGGTTCTCGCTGCTCTGTGGATCCTGCAGGCCCCACCCCAGCTGGCACTCTCCCTTCAGCCCCCCTCAGCTGCAGGCAGGTCAGGACTCGGGGCTCCCCTCTGGCCTCCCAGATTTGCGCTCCCCACCGTCACCAGGCATGCTGTCTGTGTGGAGACCTTTCCTGCTTTGTTACACTCAGTGCAGCTTCCCTGGGAGTCCAGACAAGGCTGATCTGTCCATCGGATCATCGGATCCGTCTAGCGGCTGAGAGCTGCTGCCCTTAGCCAGATGCTGCTTCATGTTCTGGGCAGTGGGTGGTCCCAGAGTGGGGCTGGAGGGGGTGCGGGGACCAGGGCACGCACCCGCAAGGGCAGGTGGGGGGCCTGGGACTGCGGGTAGCTTGGTTGGGGTGGATCCCGCTGTGGACCCCTGGTGTCCCCAGCATGCAGGACAGTTACCGCTAAGAGAGAGGCTGAAGGACGTTTAAGCACGTGGTTCACCTTTCCTTTCTGTCTCCCTCTTCCCGCTCCGAGATGCATAAATCATGGGAGTCTTTCTTATTCTCTAAATTAATAGCTATTGTTATAGGGAAATAACATGCAAGACGATGAGGGGCTGTGGGTGTGGCCTCTCGGCTCTGATCACCCGGGGAGGCGGGGGTGCTGCCTGGACAGGTGTCAGGTCAAGGGCACGTGAGCACTGGAGCCGCTGGCGATGTTGTTTATGGCGCGGAAGCTGGCGAGGGCTCCGGGCAGCGGCCGGGGCCCGTGTGGAGTCGGGGCAGGCGGGCCTGGAGACAGGGCCCCAAGGAGGATGTGCACACCCGTCTCCTCCACGAGGCGTGCCAGTGCTGGGGGGCAGACCCGCGGGCTTTGCCGGGCTCCTCGGCAGATTCTGTCCACGCCCCTGCTCGACTGGTGGCTGGGAAGGAGGGAGACCTGTGCAGGGCTAGACAGAAGGTCCCCCGTGTCGGGGGCTAGGCCATCCTGCCAAGACCGTGGGCACTGATTCTCAGCCACGCGTGGCTGCCCGAGGCCACCTCTTGGTTGCGTCTGCCTCTGTTCGCTCTGGAAGGCTCCTCTCTACTCCTGCCACTGGGGCGGCTTGTCATCGGCACCACAGCCTGTCGCCTCCTCGCTGGTCTCTGTCCACCAGACGCCCCTGGGGCTGATCCCCGCTCCCAGTCCATCTCCCATCACGGACTCTGGCAGCGGGGGGTGGGGGGCCTCGCAGGTCTGGAGCATCACTGCTCAATGGAGAAGCAGGATGCGGACGGTGGTCCAGCGTCCAGGAGGCGCCCCCAGGTGTCGCTGGTCCAGAGGGACCCGGGACGGGAAGGCCCAGGGACACTGCCGGCCGGGGCCTCACGAGCAGGAAGCGGTCGGCCCTCCCCAGCGGGTGGGGAGGGGGCAGATGGCCACCCAGCCACCCAGGGGTGCAGCTTGAGCTGGACGCCAGGTCGGCAGGGCGGGGGACCAGCACGGAGGAGGTGGCAGCTTGGTGGGCCCAGTGCAGCTGGGATTTGGGAGCTGGCGGCAGAGGGTGAGACCCAGGGTGGCCAGGGCGCAGTGTGGGGGGCGGGGCCCTGGAGCCACGGGAGGCCCTGAAGCCGCGTGCGCGTGCGCACGCGCGTGGGACCACTTGGTGGGGCCCTGGCGAGACGCCTCCTGAATGCAGGTGGAGGATGGCGGGGGTGTGAGGAGGGGAGGCAGGATGGACTGGGTGTGAGTGGCGAGGAGAGAGGAGCAGGAGGGGGGGGGGGTCCTCGGACGGCGGCGGGAGCCGGGCTGATGGGGATGCCTGCATCCAAGGGCCAGGCGTCTCCAGCGGTCTGAGGAAGCGTCTGTTGTGTCAGCGTGTGTGGGATCTAAGGGGTGGCCCAGATGAATCTATACATAAAACAGAAACACGGACACAGGACACAGACCCGCGGGGACAAAGGGGAGAGTTAGGGCAGTGATACGTGAGGAGCGTGCGGTTGAGAGGTGCAGACTCCTGCTCGTCAAATAGGTGAGCAACAGGGATTTACTGTTCAGCAGTCAGCTGTGTTCAGCATCTTGTAATAAACTGTAATGGGAAATAACCTGAAGAAAATCTATTAAAAAATCAACCAAGTTCAGAGATACAAAGGATAAATCGGTGTTTGCCAGAGGAGGTTGGGATGTGAAATGGGTGAAGGGGGTCAAAATAGAATAAACAAATGGCAAGGCTGTGGTGTGCAGCCTGGAGACCACAGTGGTCTCAAAGTCGGGCAGGCGGGCCTGGAGCTTGTCTCAAAGTCGAAAGAAAATAAATCTTGAAAGTCCTCGTCACAAGAAAAACAATCCTACGGCTGTGTGTGGTGATGGGTGTTAGCCAGGCTCCCTGTGCTGATCACTCAGTCAGTATGCTGCGCAGCGGAAGCGAACCTGCTGTCACGTGTCGGTTGTACTGCAGTGAAGAAGCATCCCGCGAGGGAAGCTTAGAGCGTCCGCCATCGCCTCCCTCCCACGTGTCCCTCTGCCCGTTCACGCCCATTCACGTGAGCAGCCAGCCACCGACCTCCCCCTGCCCACCTGCCCACCTGTCCATCCCTCTGTCTCTCCACTCCTCTTCCTGAACTGCCAGGCCAGGTGCCGCTGCGCCTGCTGGCCGAGTCCAGGGCGGCCACACGCCGTGGTTACCCGCGGGGCTGGGAGGGCAGAGAGTGAGCGTCCGAGAGTGAGGGTAGGAGCCAGCTTGTGTGGTGGGACTGAGCCCAGGGCTCGGGGACGTTCTTCCATACTGCTTGTGAGTCTATTAAAAAAAAATCAAGATAACTGGAATTTTAAAAAGTTGTATTTTATTTCAGACACTGATAAGTATTGGTGACGTGTATTCTAAGGGGGCACGCGTTTAAAAAGTTTCTGCTGTGTTTGCTTTCTGCTTCACCTGCTGTTCACTTTTCTTTCAGATTTTTGAGAGGATCCTGTTCATATGGGCCATACGTCATCCCGCCAGCGGATATGTTCAGGGGATCAATGACCTTGTCACGCCCTTCTTTGTGGTCTTCATCTGCGAGTACATAGGTAGGATCGTAGCATGCATGATGCTTTCTTCTCACAGACGTTAAACGTGGACTTCAGTGGCCTTCCCGTGTTGCTCTGCATAATTACAGCAGTGCGGAAAATTGCTGTTAATTTTAATGTGATTAATGACAGCCATTAATAATATTGGAGAATAATAGTTTTATCACTGATGCCCGCTTTGAGAAAGTCCTTAAATCCACATGCTCAACTGCTGAAGACATTAAGATGTGTTTATTATTATTAATGTCTTCTTTTAAATAATAAATGAGGAGAAAGTAGTACATTCCAGGAGTGTGGTTTTGTGTTAATGGCCGTGGAGCACCAGCTTTAATGATTTGGATTTAAATGGATAAGGTTAAGGTGCCAGACTATTAGTTGAATGTTTTGCTTACAAGCTAAAAACCGAATCCTCTTTAATTGCATTTCTGCAGCATTTCATCACTGTTTTGCTTTTGATATACTAGTAGCATTTAATTTTATGGGAATATTAATTACATGCAAAATAATTGGTTTAACGGGCGTTTAGGTTGGGTTATACTGTCGCTGAGCACCGCATATTTTTCCTTCCGTTTATGTTGCAGCAAATAGCCAACTGTAACATAACTTTGCCTGGTTTACGTTTCAAGTTTAATACCAGTTCTGATGATATGTGTGTGAGATCTACTTGTTAATTCATCTGCGGACAGAAACGAACCACCACAGGACGGGTTTACTCTTGAGTGGTAGCGTTTTTATGTAAAACTGGTGTTACCTTGTCCTCACGTGAACCTTCCTGCCTTGGTGGTGGTGGTGGTTGTTTTTCTTAGGTTGTGGTTTAGCCATCTCAGTATTAGGTCCACTGCAGATTCTCTTGTTGCTGTAATCTGAAGAGTGAGGTTGACTTGAGACCAGATGGTTCCCCTACGGTGCCTGCTTCTCATCC
This sequence comes from Oryx dammah, assembly GCF_014754425.2. NCBI lineage: Eukaryota > Metazoa > Chordata > Mammalia > Artiodactyla > Bovidae > Oryx > Oryx dammah. The sequence goes on from NW_024070287.1 coordinate 32,985, forward strand.
GTTTTGTGGTCCATTTTGTGGCCACCCCTCTCCCATCGCTTGGAGTCTCATGGGAGCCTCTTCGTTGCTAAGCAACCAGTGATCCCGGGCTGCTCCCCCATCATCTGTTCAGCGGGGAGAGGCCGCTCCCGAGCCTGCCTGCCTCTCTGCTTCTCACTCCCTCGTTTGACAGATAATGAAAGTGTTCTTAATGATCCTAGAACAGTAGGATCTCTGTCCGTAGACTTCAGAGCTGCTAATTGAAAGAAGAAGTTCAACTGAGATGTGATTAGAGAATTGATATTCCATGTTAAATAGACCATTTAATTAATGTGGTAAATAAGTTTGTCCTAACGAGTCTAGCACCAGCGTAGGTTGTAAGACCCAAGCAATCCTTGGTGCGTTTGTCTGAATCATCAGCAGGCTGGGATGAAGGGACATGACCGCGATGCTAATTGTCCGGAAGAGAGAAAAGCTGGAGAGAACACGTCGTGTTCAAGTGTTGCCTTCAGTTACACTCAGAGACCCTCCGTGCCTTCCCGCAATCCCCAGCACACACAGTCGTGCGCACACACACGCGCACACACAGGCGCACACAGGCCCCCTGGGGCTGCTGGCAATCCCCGTCTCTTCCGGCTCCTCACCCTGCTGTCCCGCTGTCGAAGGACACTGGGTCCTCACAGGAGTTTGGCACACAGACACTGATACGTGCAGCAGCGGCAGCCACCGCCTCTGCAAGCTCGTGTGGAACAAATCCTCAGCTCCTTGGGAGGAAAGCTATGACCAACCTAGACAGCATGTTAAAAAGCAGAGACATTGCTTTGTCAGCAAAGGTCCGTCTAGTCAAGGCTGTGGTTTTTCCAGTAGTCATGTACGGATGTGAGAGTTCGACAGTGAAGAAAGCTGAGCACCGAAGAATTGATGCTTTTGAACTGTGGTGTTGGAGAAGACTCTTGAGAGTCCCCTGGACTGCAAGGAGATCCAACCAGTCTGTCCTAAAGAAAATCAGTCCTGAATATCCATTGGAAGGACTGAGGCTGAAGCTGAAACTCCAGTACTTTGGCCATCTGATGGGAAGAACTGACTTACTAGAAAAGACCCTGATGCTGGGAAGGATTGAAGGCGGGAGAAGAAGGGGATGACAGAGGATGAGCTGGCTGGATGGCATCACCGACTTGATGGACATGATTCTGAGTGAACTCCGGAAAATGGTGATGGACAGGGAGGCCTGGCGTGCTGCAGTCCATGGGGTCGCAAATGGTCAGACACGACTGAGCAATTGAACTGAACTAAACCTTGGGATGGAGCCCCTGGTCGCGGTTGGGCCCTGGAGGTGCTTGTCACCCCCGAGGGGTGGCTGAGGATGGGAGTCAGGAGAGCTCTGGGGACGTTGGTGGCGGGGGTGGGTGTGTGGGTGGTCCAGACACAGAGGCTGGAGAAGGCCGCTGAAGCCAGCGGGGAGAAGCCCGAGTGGAGTGTCGCTCCGGGAGGGCGTCACGTGCTGGGAGAAGACAGTGGAGGTGGGCTCAGTGCAGGGGGCCGGCCGCTTCTCGGGGCTGTGGGCTGGGCAGCAGGACTGGGTCCAGTGCTTTCCTCTCTAGGCTCCATTGAGCCCAGGGGTCCCGAAGTCTGGGTTTGGCTGGGGGGAAGGAGGCCTCTGTGGCCTTAGCCAGCTGCGTTTCACTCTGTCCTCTGCGGGGCCCAGACGCTAATCCCCTGTCACCCATCAGAAGTGTCTGTGCCTCTGGGTTCCCACCAGGCTGGCCTGGGGATGGGGCGCAGGCCCACGGCAGTGCTGGGTGGGGGACCGCTGTTTGTGGGGAGCTCCTCTGAGTCTTTTCACTATGTCTTGTATTTCTGTACTTCAGAACATGTTACGTATAAAATTCTGTTTCACGCCTTTTCCCGTTTAACCTTAGAACATCAGCTTGTTCCTGTATTATTAGGAGACCTTGATAAAGATCGTTTTCACCTCCTGCACATAATATTCTGTTGAGATTCTGTAGCATAATTCATGAGACCCTTCTAGTGTTGTTGGAGTTTTTAAGTTCTTTTCCCCCTAGGCATGGTGCAGTTTTTAAGTATTTTTCAAACAGGGGCTGTCATATTCCTTTTAGCAGTGTTAAATCCTATTTAAGCTTAAGAACCATTATTCTGTCACCTTGAATCCCACAATTTAAGTAGAGAGGTATATTTTAGTTGAACTGAGTAGTTTCGGCAGAGCAAAAGACAAAGCAGCATTCCCCTAACCCCACGCCTCTATCCTGCCGTGCTACTTAAATTTAGAAGCTGCCCTGACCAACTCGTGTGGACTCACTGTGGACCAACTCCTCAGGGTGCCTGGGTGTGGGTCGGCACGTGGGAGGAGCATTTTACAGTTGATTCTCATTACCAGCATGTGTAAGCTCTGATCGATTTGATATGTCGTTTTCTGATAAGATAAATCACTCTTGAAAGCTAATATGAAAAGTGACTGAGATGAACAGTGTGTTTACCTATGGACATTATGGATACTTTTTTGTTGTTGTTGTTGTCCAGACACTAAGTCGTGTCCGACTCTGTGAGCCCGTGGACTGTAGCACACCAGGCTTCCCTCTCCTTCACTCGAGTGTGCTCAAATCCATGTCCTTTGAGTCAGTGATGCTTGTCTAACCGTCTCATCCACTGCTGCCCACTTCTGCTCCTGCCTTCAGTCTTTCCCAATATCAGGGTCTTTTCCAATGAATTGGCTCTTCGCATCAAGTGGCCAAAGTATTGGAGCTTCAGCTTCAGCATCGGTCCTTCCAGTAAATATTCAGGGTTGATTTCCTCTAGAATTAACTGGTCCTATCTCCTTGCAGTCCAAGGGACTCTCAGGCGTCTTCTCCAGCACAACAGTTTGAAAGCATCGATTCTTTATTTTTGTGTTACTGTTTATAAGTCAGCGTCTCAAAAGTACAGGTTGCTTTCGAGCAGGTTACTTTTGCCCAGAGAAGACGTTTTAGCATGCATTTCCTGGATACCGGAGCACACTGGAAGTGGATTTAGTGTGGGGTCAGCAAGAGGAGTAAACCCCCAAACCTGGCTGGGACACACAGGAGAAGCGCTGAGCGGGTGGGGTTTGCTGTCAGCCGAACAGCCGTGCGGCCACCTTTCTTGCGCCTTGTCCACTGTCGGTGTGAACTGGGCTCTGAGTGACAGTGGGGGCGAGCCTTCGCTGTTTCTTGCTGATAGATTACAGTCTTAGGAACAGCTGTCTAACCTCTCTTTGTTTTATGTCCTCCCTCATTGCACCTTGTTTTTCCCGTGTGTTACATGAACCAAGGCTGCTGCTAGATGCATCTTTCGCCGGCCTCCTTCAGTATTCCTCACACCGAACACACTTCTGCGGTCCACAGCTCATCTCAGAAACATTTTAAAGGTAGAAACGAGAGCATCTGAGTTCAGGAAGTTTCCTGTGGCGGTTCTGTTCCGTGTGGGGGAGTGGAGAGCAGAGGGCCCTGGAAATGCCAGTGGCTCCGAACCAGAGGGTGGGGCTGCTGGCTTTGCAGCCCCCTGAAGTGACAGACAGTCAGGTGTGCTATGCTTTCATAGCCCATAACTTGTATGTAGTCATATTTTCTGTTTAAAAACATCTTGGCGATGATCAAAGTAATGGACTTATACTAAAAATAAAAAAATCGGAAAACGCATTAACAGTATAGCTCCTTGTCTCAGAAGCTGTCATGGGGACGTTTCACTGACTTCCTCCTGGTCTTTTTGCCAATGTCCTTTTTACATGGCAGCAATTATGTTACGCACGCACACTTTAGTACTGCTTTTTTCTTTCGTATCTAAGCACTTCCCAGAGTCATTAAGCTTTTTTAAAAATGTCTTTTTAGAACATAGTGACACACTCCTTTCAATAATGTGTAGGAAAAGTAGACAGAAGATCCACAAAGGAGGAGGAAGAAAACTAAGCCCCCGGAAACCGCCGGACCTCAGAGACCTCTACAGAGCACCCATCGTGGCAGGATCCCATTCTTCCCAAGAGCACGCGCAGCCTTCTCCAGCATAGACCATATGCTAGGCCATAAAGCAAGCATCAGTGCGTTTGAAAGGCTAGAAATCATACACATTGTTCTCCGGTCATACAGACATGAAGTTAGATATCAGTTACAGAAGAAAACTTGACAAATGTGTGAAAATTTTAGAATACAGTTATAAGGAAGCAATGAGTCACAGAGAGGAAGTCACAAGGAAAATTAGAAATTACTCTGAGATGAATGAAAAAGAAGTCACAGCATACTGAAACTTATGGGATGCAGCTAAAAGTCGTGCTCCAAGAGATACTCACATGAAAAGAGAACATCTCAAGTCATCAACGTGAGTTTCCAGTTTCAGAAACTAGGAGAAGAAGAGCAAATCAAAGGCAAAACAACCAGAAGGTGGGAAATAAAGACCAGAACAGAAATACATGAAGGAGGGCATAGAAAAGCCGCAGAGAAAACGCAACCAAACCAAGGCTGGTTCTTCAAAGAGAGCAACAAAACGTTGGCCAACCTTTGGCTAGACTGACCTGGAAAAAAGGGGAGAAGACTCAGATCACTAAAGTTATGTGTGGTTTCAAAATAAATGGCAGTAAGGAAGTGCTGTGAACAAATTGAATTAGGGTGTAGATGAGATGGAGATGCTCCTGGAAAGGCATGAATTTCCACAACTGACTGTGATGGTTAATGGCGTATAAATTTGGCTAGGCTGTGGTGCCCACTTATTTGGTCAAACACCAGTCTAGATACTGCTGTGAAGGTATATTTTGATGTGGTTAACATATACATTAGTAGTCTTTAAATGAAGCTGATTACCCTGCATAATGTGAGGGTAGACCTCATGTAATGAATTGAAGGCCTTAAGAGCAAAGATGGAAATTTCCTGAAGAAGAAGAAGAGGAAGAAATTCTTCTTACAATTCAACTTACCACCACAAATTCTTACAAATGCTGCCCGAGTTTCTAGCTTACTGACCTGGTCTACAAATTTCATACTTGCCAGTCCCCATAATTGTGTGAAGCTATTCCTTAAAATAAGTTTCTGTCTCTCATATAATATAATGTTTATTATAATTTATTTATCAATATCTATATGGATATATAAATATAAGAGCAATGTATGTAAGAGATTAAATGAGTAATTAAAAAAAATCCCCCCCCCAGGATTAGCTGACTTCATTGGTGAATTCTGACAAATATTTAACAGAATTAGCACCACTCCTTCACATACTGTTACAAATGGAGAAGAGAGGAAATAATTTTCAGTTAATTCTCCTAGGCCTTATTATCCTGATACCAAAATGAGACAAAGATCACAAAGAAAGAAAACCAGTGACCCGTATGCCTTAGGAGGACATGTAATAAGCCTCAGTGAAACACTGAGAAGCTGGATACGGTAGAGATGCAAAGGGATTATGCATCAGGAGAAACAGGGTTTATCTCAGGAACTCAAGGCTGGTTCAACGCGTGGAACTCAATCAGTGTGGTACTCTATCCTAACAGAATAAAGGACAGAGCAACACAGTCATCTCAGTTGATACAGAAAAAGCATTTGACATAATCCAATACCCTGTCATGACAAAAAACACTCAAAACACTGAGGCCAGAAGGGCGACCTCTCTGACAAAGAGCGTGTGAAGACCCCACGGTCACTCATGCTTAACGTGGAGGACCGAATATATTCCTCTTAGGCTCAGGAGCAAGACACGGACGTCTGTGCTCTCCACTGGTATTCAACCCTGTCCTGGTTGCCAGAGTTAGCAAAAAAAAAAAGGAAGCAGAGGCCCTGAGAATGGGAATGAAGAAGTGAAACTCTCTCCCATTGCAGATGACATCGTCTGTATATAGCAAATCCAAAGGAATCCGTTAAAAAATTATGAAAGCCAGTAAACAAGCCCAGCAAGGTTCAGATGCAAGGTCAAGATAGAAAACCCAGCTTTACTTCTGCACACTTGCAATGGACCATCAAAAAATGAAATATGAAAAAATTCCAGTTATGATACTGTCGAGATGAATAAAATGATATAAATTTAGCAGAAAAGTACAATATTTATCCTAAGAACTACAAAACATTGTGGAAAGATACTAAAGAAGGTTTACATAAATGGAGCAAGGAGATCAAACCAGTCCATCCTAAAGTCAAACCTGAATATTCATTGGAAGGACTGATGCTGAAGCTGAAGCTCCAATACTTGGGCCACCGATGCAAAGAGCCTACTCATTGGAAAAGACCCTAATGCTTGGAAAGATCGAGGGCAGGAAAAGAGGGTGACAGAGGATGAGATGTTTGGATGGCATCTCTGACTCAATGGACATGAATTTGAGCAAACCCCAGGAGATGGTGAAGGACAGGGAGGCCTGGCGTGCTGCAGTCCATGGGGTCACGAAGAGTGGGATGTGACTTAGTGACTGATGAACAGTAAATAAATGGAAGGACATCTCTTGTGGTGGATTGGAAGACTTGGTGGTATTAAGATGGCAGATCTCCCCAAACTGACCTAAAGATTCGGTGTACTCCCTATTAGAATCGTAGCAGAAATGGGCAAGTTTATCTTTAAATTTATATTTAAATTCAAGAGACCCAGAATAGCCAAAACAATCTTGAAACAGAATGAAGTTGGAGGATTCACATTTCCTGATATCAAAATTTACTACCAAACTACAGTAATCAAGAAAGTGTCATTCTGGCTTGTGGATGGACATGGCCAACAGTAGAACAGAATTGAGAGTCTAGAAATAAATCTTCATTTTTATGGGCAATTGATCTTTGCCAGTGATGCCAAGGCAAGTCAGTGGAGAAATGGTCTTTGTCAACATTTGGTGCTGGGGCAACGAGATTGTTGTTGTTTAGTTGCTAAGTCGTGTCTGACTCTTTGCGACTCCATAGACTGTAGCCCTCCAGGCTCCTCTGTCCATGGGAGTCTCCAAGCAGGAACACTGGAGGGGGTTGCCGTGCCCTCCTCCAGGGGAGCTTCCCGACCCAGGGATCGAACCCAAGTCTCCCGCATGGCAGGTGAGTTCTTTACCACGAGTCACCAGGGAAGCCCGGAACAGTTAGACATCGGCATGCAGAGCTCCATCCCTGCCTCTCACCATACATAAAGATAAAATGAGTCCTGGACCTGAATAAGGTCTCACAGTAAAGCCCAGCAGGAAGTCTTCATGGCCTTGGATTATGCCATGGTTTCTTAGATGTGACACTAAGAGAAAAATGACAAAAATATATATATAAATAGGGGAATTGGACTACACGGAAATGAAAACCTCCTGCTGTAGGTGATACTCTCAAGGGAAGAGACCTCTGCAGAATGGGAGAGATTATAAAGAACTGTTTTAAATCAGTAAGACAATCTGATTTTAACAAAGGGGCAAAGGATTTGAATAGACATTTCTGCAAAGTAATGGCCAATAAGCATGAAAAGGTACTGGACATCATTAATCCTTAAGGAATGCAAACCAGCAAAGTCACACCCCCTAGGATATCAGAAATCAGAGGAACAGGAACAAATGTCAGCAAGGATGTGGAGGAATCAGAAACCTCGTATGTTGCTGGGGGCCTGTCCAGCTGGTCCAGCAACTGGCCAACACCCTGGCACTTCAGCAGAGGGTTAAACCTAGCATTACTGTGCGACCTGGCCGAAGCCTGCCTCGAGTGTTCCCAGGAGCGTTGTCCGTTACAGCCCTCAAAGCCCAAAGCCCGGCCCGAGAACTCGCCAGCTGGTGCAGGTGTAAATAAAGGGTGGTCTGCCCGCACAGTGGAGACTTGCTCAGCAGTGAAGGGGAGCGGCAGGCTGAGACATGCTGTGAAACGGAGGGCCCTTGGAAACGTGAGGCCATATAGTGTGCGATTCCACTCATGGGAAATGTCCAGGGTTGGCAGGCTGGTAGGGACAGAAGGTGCGTGAGGACAGCCCCCGGCCTGTGGCTTGGGAACAGGGCTGGGGGCGTGTGGGGGTTCACCTGCGGGCTGCGGGGTGTCTTTTAGGAGGGACCCTGAGTCCTGAAATCAGGCCCCAGAGATTGACCACGCCCTGAGGCATGCGCTGAAAACCGCCTTCCCTGGCCGAACGGCGTGGTGTGGGAGCCGGACCTCAGCAAAGTGAAAGTGTCAGCCGCTCAGTCATGTCCCACTCTTTGCGACGTCATGGACTGCAGCCCAGTAGGCTCCTCTGTCTGTGGGATTTTCCAGGTCAGGGGTACTGGAGTGGGTGGCCATTTCCTTCTTCACGGGATCTTCCCGACCCGGGGATGGAGCCCGGCTCTCCTGCGCTGCAGGCAGGTTCCTCACTGCCTGAGCCACCAGGAAGCCCAGGAAGTCCCTCAGGAAGGCTGCTCTGGAGATGGCAGAGGCCTGTCTTTGTCCACGTGGCTGGTACACCATGCCCATAGGCGGGGGCGCTTAGAAGGAGCGGGGTTTGTCTCAGAGTTCTGGCGGCTGGCAGGCTGGGCGTCTGCGGTCGGGGTGGCACGGTCTCGTTCTGGGGGCCTCTGCCTGGTCCGTAGCCCGCGTCCTTTCGGGGTGGGGGCCGAGGGGGCTCTGCGGGGTCTCCCGTGTGAGGACGCTAGTCCCATTCACGAGGTCCGCCCTCACGACCTCCTCAAGGCCCTGCCTCCTGCCCGCATGGGGGGAGGATTCCAGCATGTGCCTTTGGAGGGGACCCAGACGTCTGGCCCGCTGTCCGCCGTGAGCTGGCGCTGCATTGGGGCGGTTTTCCCCGGATGCAGGTTTGTGCGGTTCCCACTTTTCCACTGCCCTCGACAGTACACGTAGTGTTTCTCAAAAGGAAGTTCTAGACTGCATCTTGGGTTATTTTCTTGACATGCCGTCTTAGAAGAGGCAGGAGGCATTACTGACTCAGCCGTGGGTGTTTTTCAGTCTCGATGAGGTTTGCAGGAGCACGTCTGACCATCTCTCTGCGGTCCCGTCAGAGACGCTGTCTTGCCCTGGCTTGGGGGTGCCCCAAGCACCATCGCCAACTCTGTGTCTGTGTGTCCCCACGTGCGCGCCACTCATCTGTGGATCCGGCCGTGTCTGCCTGTGGGGCTATTCCAGTGGGGTCAGGGCTCCACGACGGTAAAGGACTTGGGGCATTAGCTGAAGGCCCAGGAGCAATGAGATGCTCTCCAGTGTGACGTCTGCGTTTCCAGCCTGCGGGAGCCGTGCTCAGGAGGCCTAATTGGGAACTTGGCAAAGATGAGGGTGTGTGTGTGTGTGTGTGAGTGTGAGTGTGTGTGTGTGTGTGTCTGTGTGTGTGTCTGAGTGTGTGAGTGTGTGTCTGTGTGTGTGTCTGAGTGTGTGTGTGTCTGTGTGTGTGTCTGAGTGTGTGTCTGTGTGTCTGAGTGTGTGTGACTGTGTGTGTGTGT
>NW_024070288.1:0-15739 GCF_014754425.2 Oryx dammah
TGGTGGTCTTCTTCTATGGGAGTGTCATCTATGTCTACTTTAGGCCACTGTCCATGTACTCAGTGGTGAAGGACCGGGTAGCCACAGTTATATACACGATAGTGACACCCATGTTGAACCCTTTCATCTACAGCTTGAGGAACAAAGATATGAAGAGGGGTCTGAGGAAATTAAGGGACAGAATTCACTCATAGAAAAACATCAAGAGTGAATGTCATCATTGGAAGATGACCTAAGAAATGATCAGGTTATCCTTCCTGTGTAGCCATTTTTCACATGGTACCCAAAGAGGTGCTCTTGAATCACAGTAAGAGCACTGATCTGGAAGTCAGATCATTCAGTCTCTATCAATGACTTTGAACAAATATACATGCAATCCCTGACCAAGTATTGCTAGAAATCCAGATTTAGGAAAACAGTTTCTGCCACTCATATGGTAGAATAATAAAACTACCCCAAAAGAACTCTTTCGTGTGCTTCACACTGGCGGTGGCTGCTGCTGCTGCTGCTGCTAAGTCGCTTCAGTCGTGTCCGACTCTGTGCGACCCCATAGACGGCAGCCCACCAGGATTCCCCAGGCAAGAGTACGGGAGTGGGTTTCCATTTCCTTCTCCAATGCATGAAAGTGAAAATGAAGTCACTCACTCATGTCTGACTCTTAGCGACCCCATGGACAGCAGCCTACCAGGCTCCTCCGTCCGTGGGATTTTCCAGACAAGAGTACTGGACTGGGTTGCCGTTGCCTTCTCCAGTGCTCAAGAAATCACAAAGTCCTATTATTTTAAAAATATGAAATAACATGAGTTTGATAGAAAATAGGGAACGATTTCTTGGAATAATGACCTAAGATTGTCCTTAAAGATAATTTGACTTTTGAAAAGAAGATTCCATAGACAAGGAGATGAGCAGAGCATTTCAAAGAATGGGAACAATTTTTCTCAGTATGTAAAAATAGACCCAAATGTAAGACCTGATCCATAAAACCTCTACAGCAAAACATAGAACAGTCTTTGACATACAGTGATATATTTTTAAGATCTTTCTCCTAAGACAAAAGAAATAAAGCCAAAAATGTTTTAATGGGACCTAAGTAAACTTAAAAACTTTTGCACAGCAAAAAAAAACCATTGACAAAATGAAAAGATAACCCACTAAACAGGAGGAAATGCTTGGTTGTTATCCAAAATACATAAACATCTCATACAACTCAACATCAAAAAACAACAATACAATTAAAAAATGGGCATAAAACCCGAACTGACATTTTTCCAAAGATATACAGATGGCCAACAGGAATTTGAAAAGATACTCATCAGCTCTAATCATCAGAGATTACAAATCAAAACCACAATGAGATATCCCCTCATACCTGTCAACAGGGTGATCATCAAAGTCTACAACTAACGAATGTTATCAATGCTGTAGAGAAAAGGGATCCCAAGTACACTCTTGGTGGGAATGTAAATTCGTGCAGCCACTGTGGAAAACAGCATGGAGTTTCCTCAAAAAAATAAAAATAGAAATACCATGCATGTGTACTAAGTCATTTCAGTTGTTTCAGACTCTGTGCGACCCTCTGAACTGTAGCCTGCCAGGCTGCTCTGTCCATGGGATTCTCCAGACAAGAATACTGGAGTCGGTTGCCATACTCTCCTCCAGGGGATCTTCCAGACCCAGGGATCAGACCCATGTCTCCTGCCTCTCCTTCACTGAAGGCAGTTTCTTTACCACTGAGCCACTGGGAAAGCCCAGAAATAACATAGAATGCAGTAATTCTACTCTTAGGAATAGATAAAAAAAATAAGAACACTAATTCAAAAAGATGCACGCACCCCCAATGTTCACAGCACACTATTCATAATAGCCATGATAGAAGAAAAAGCTAAGTATTCCTAAAAAGATGAATGGATAAAGAAGATGTGATACACACACATACACACACACACACACACACACACACACACACACACACACATGCTTCCCAGGTGGCTCAATGATAAAGAATCTGCCTTCCGATGCAAGAGATGTAAGAAATACAGGTTCAATCCCTGGGTCAGGAAGATTCCCTGGGGTTCCCTGGAATAGGAAATGGCAACCCACTCCAATATTCTTGCCTGGAAAATTCCAGGGACAGAGGAGCCTGGTGGTCTACAGTCCATGAGGACTCAAGAGTTCAACACGACTGAGTGACCGAACACACACACAAACACACTACATGTATACACAATAGAATACTACTCAGCCATACAAAAGAATGAAAATACTGCCATTTGCAACACTGTGGATGGAACTATATGATGGACCTTAGTGAAATAAGCCGAGCAAGGAAACAAATATTCTGTTATCACTTCTGTGTGGAATCTAAACATAAAACAAATGAATGAATATTTTAATAAGAACAGAAAGAGACTCAAAGATATAGAAAACAAACTAGTGGTTGCCAGTAAACTAAGCCAAGTGGGGAGGGGCAATATAGCAGTAGAGGATCAAGAGATATAAACTACAATGTATATTTTTAAAAAAAGAATATATTGTACATCACAGGGAACTATAGCCATTATTTTTATACAGTAAACTGAGTATAATTTGCAAAAGTATTGCAAATTATGAATTACTATGTTGAACACCTGAGACTAAAATAATAGAATAAATCAACTATACTTTAAAAAAAAAACAAATAGTGGAAACTAGCCAAGCAGGTAAAAGCAAAAAACACTGGGATGTACTTGAGAGGCCAAGAAAAGCACTGTAGAGCTTGTTCAATTTGAGAGCAGGGAGACTAGGATGAAAACACAGAGGTTGCCACTAAGCAGTCAGTCATTCCAGCTGCTCCCAGCCAGGCACCCTGAGGAGACTCAGGATGAAAAAATACAGGATACTGGCCCCAGATAGCTGAGTGCATAGCAAAGGAATGATTTCCTAGACTCCAGACTTTGCATCTTCCAATCTGGTCCCACTTCATGGCAAATAGATGGGGAAACAATGGAAACCATGTCAGACTGTATTTTCTTGGGCTCCGAAATCACTGCAGAGGGTGACTGCAGCCATGAAATTAAAAGACGCTCGCTCCTTGCAAGAAAAGCTATAACCAAACTAGACAGCATATTAAAAAGCAGAGACATTATTTTGCTGACAAAGATCCATCTAGTCAAAGCTATCATTTTTCCAGTAGTCACATTGGAAGTGAGAGTTGGACTATAAAGAAAGCTGAGCACTGAAGAACTGATGCTTTTGAACTGTGGTGTTGAAGAAGACTCTTGAGAGTCCCTTGGACTGCAAGGAGATCCAACCAGTCCATCCTAAAGGAAATCAGTCCTGAATATTCATTGGAAGGACTGATGCTGAAGCTGAAATTCCAATACTTTGACCACCTGATGGGAAGAACTGACTCATTGGAAAAGACCCTGATGCTAGGAAAGATTAAGATAGGAGGAGAAAGGGATGACAAAGGATGAGATGGTTGGATGGCATCACTGACTCAATGGACATGAGTTTGAGTAGGCTCCAGGGGTTGGTGATGGACAGGGAAGCCTGGTGTGCTGCAGTCCATGGGGTCACAAAGAGTTGCATGCGACTAAGCAACTGAACTGAACTGATACATAGAAAAGTGAGAGTATGAGAGACTGTGTTCCAGGCTGATGTCCTCATTTTGGTCTGCCAAATAAAATGTAATTCTCAACTTTTAGGTTGTGCTTTTTTTTTTTTCTGTCAACAAAATCAGGTAGCAAAATTAATTTTTGGCATTACCTGTGTACAGTAAGTCACATCTCAGTTCAGTTCAGTCACGTCTAGCTACCCACAAAAAGATATATTTAGATAGGTGAAATAAACATCCAGGCAATGGAATATTATTCAGCATTAGAAAGAAATGAGCTGCTAAGCCACAAAAACACATATGGAGGAGCTTGCAAGTATGTACTAACTGAAAGAAGCCAGTCTAAAAAGACTACATTCTATATGATGCCAACACTGTATTCCAGAAAAATCAAATCTACAGAGACAGTAAAAAGATCAGTAGTTGCCAAGGGCTGAGGGAAGGAAAGGATTAGATGGAATACAGGAATTTTAAGGCAAGAAAACTACTCTGGATGATACTATGATGATGGATACATGTCATTATATTTTTAACACTCATAGAAGGTACAACATCAAGAAAGAAGCCTAATGTAAACTATGGACTTTGGGTGATGATGTGTCTGTGTAGGTTAATCAGTTATACCAAATATACTCTGATGGGGAAGGGTAATCGTGGGGAAAGCTTTGTCTATATAAGGAGAAGGAAATGGCAACCTACTCCAGTATTCTTGCCTGGGAAATCCAATGGATAGAGGAGCCTAGAAGGCTATAGTCCATGGGGTCGCAAAAGAGTGACTAGACTACAACAAATATACATAAGGACAGGTGTAATAGGGACCTCTCTGTACTTTCGGATCAACTTTTCCATGATTCTATAAATGCTCTAAAGTATAAAGTCTATTTAAAGAAAAAAAATTGAAAGAAAATAAAACAAAATGCATATCTTCATGTCAATGTATGGCAAAACCAATACAGAATTGTAAAGTAAAATAAAAAAAAAAGTTGTGATTGCTATATAACTTATACTTGAGAAGAGTGTGGATTAAAGAAGTTAAATAACTTTCCTCAGTTCACCAATATAGTGATTGCTGGAAGTGAAATTCAAAAATAAGTAATCTGGCTTAAGATCTTGAAGTAATAAAGTGTTTAAGAAAGACAAACAAAAATCAATCAAAAATGAGTCTCAAAAAGGTTAATTCTGGTGGTGCAGTGGTTAAGACTCCGCACTTCCACTCAGGGGGCGTGAGTTCAATACCTGATCAGGTAAACTAAGATACCTCATGCCACAGAGCACAGTCAGAAAAAAAAAAAAAAAGATTAACTCCTGCAAAAGTTCCTACATCTTGTAAGAGACAGAGCCAGTATTCAAATCCGTTCAGTCTGACTCCAGAGTGTGTAGCTTAACCTCTTTCCTGTAACACTAACCTACACCTAGATACACTCATCCCTGCAGCCATAAAACTTCAAAGATGTCAGAGGCCATCACTTCTCCTTCCACCCAACGTGCTGACATGCACATGAGCACACGTGTGTACAGAAAGCACATCGAGTGTACTAGCACACACATGTAAACATAGCGCACATACACATACATGAACACACTTCCACCCCTACGGCTCCATGACCCTACTTCCCTTCCCAGGTGTACAGGCTACACCTCTGTAACCCAGATGCCCCAGTCTCCTGGGCACAGAGCTCAGTGAGGGCATCAGGACTGTTCTCTCCTGGGAAGGCTGCAGAAATGATTCCCAGGGCTCTGGCTTGCAGAGGTAGGTTGTGGGGAACACCCCTGGGTTCCTTTCTATCAACAGTTCTCATTGCAGGTGGAGAAGAATCAGCACACTTCTGAAGTTAGATCTCACTGCAACCTGCCTCCTTCCTCAGAGATTCAGAGCCTGATCATAACCCCCTGGCAGGACCCCAGTCCTGATCAGGACCCTAAATCTCCTCTGTTGAGTCCACAGGTAGGCAAGCTGAGGGGTCTCTGGGAACAGAGCCTGAGGTTTAACATCTTCATGTGACCTTTTCCTAATCCTCTCTTCTCTCCTTCATTTCAAAAGCCAGGAACCAAGGCCTCTGCTCTACTTTTAAATATCTCTGCTTTTCATCATGTATTACACATTGGTGAAGAATCTACTCTGTGTGAAGCACTGGCCCCTGCCTTAAAGGGCTCAAAATGATGTCGGGGGGGGAACAAGTGAACAAAAATCTTAGGATACTGCAGAGGTTAGGAGCACACACTCTGAATTTGGCTTCCACTATCACCTAGCTGTGTGGCCTTCAACAGGTCCCTCTGCCTCACTTTCATTATCTGTGAAATGAGGCGCTATAAAAACTAAATTTCTTAATATATGTGAAGTTCTTAGGGCAGTGTCTGGCATATTTTTAAAACACGATGGAATTGTTAGCTATCTTACGACCATGACAGAGAATGTATGTGAGAAGGGCTGCAATGGGGGCATTAAAGTGGGGACATCCGGGTGAGGCAAGGCCAGCTCGCTGGAGGAACACAAGAGATCTGTTTTCAGAAGTCCCACCTGAAGCACCTCTGATGGATCAGTATGTTGAATGAGAGGGAAGACAATTGTATACAAAAAGGATTCCAGCGGGAATATTTAAAAAGTTCACTTGCCTTGGCATCTAGAATTGAACAGCTGGGAAGGACTAGGTAAAGTTTTAATCTTCTATGGGAGTGAAAACTAGGCAGAAAGAAGGGGAGTAAACACCTTTTAAGGAGGGATAGTGTGATTTAAAAGGCTTGGAAACCATACAGAATTGTAAAGTAAAATAAAAAATAAATAAATACATTTAAAAAATAAATTAAAAAAATAAATAAAAGCCTTGGAAACATTTCCAGGGCTTCCTGATCCTTCCCAGTTACTACTAGATGAAAGCCCCATCGTTAAAAATATCATTTTTGTAGGTTATTGTAGGAACAGTAAACTTAGAAAGAATTACCAAACTTTTACCAAAATATATCTTTATTTTTGAAAGTAACACAAAATGTTTTATTGCTAATCATAATCACTTTTATTTACAAAGTCCTATACCACATAAAAAATGTCTTAGCATATATTATTTAAGTAATTGGAAGGTAGTCAAATAATTTATGTAATTAATCATAAACTTAACAGTGAAGATAATCTAATCAAATTGATATAATTGTGCTTTTGAAAAAAAATGAAAAGTGCTTCAATTTTCACTCTTAAATTGGCTATGAATCAAAAACCCACACTTCTTAATTATCACAAAGACTTGTAAGGCAGCATCCTAGCTCCACCTTCTGTGGGTCATGCTAAACCAACAGCATGAGAAAGAGAGGCTAAATATCTGGAAGGGGGCACAGGCAGTCCATGTCTGATTTCTAACATCTCATTCATCGACACTGAATTTTCCGGAACATCAAGAGTCTCAGGATAGGTAACACATATAATGATCTGGCATCAGATAACACAAGCTTCTCTCCTCTAAGTGTGCTCTGGGGGCAACAAACAGGTATTGCATGTATGTGGAATTGACTTTTACCCATGAGACTGCTCACCCAACTGCAGTCAAAATCACTGAATTCATTTTAAGGCTAACTCTGAAGTTTTCAGGGACAAATAGGCAGGATTCTCTTAAGAGTGTAGATTAAGTCTGCAAATCAAGGCTCTGCAAGGCTGCTTGCCTCTTTTTCTCTCTCTCTTTTTTTTTATCTTTAATGAAGTCTAATTGATATACAAATCTGACGTATTTAATGAAACAATTTGATATGATGATGGTACACGGTAATATACAAATGTCAAATGTCACTTAAGTCTCTACATGACAAGAGCAGGCAGGCAGAAAGTTTAACCACGCCCCACCCCCATCTTTTTGATTGGGTACACTGAAGTGAAAGGACCTGCCCAAGGCCTGAGGAAACAATTTTACCAGTTTCAGCTAAATGGGAAGGGGACTCACTACTGCCCTGAGAAATGTCACGTAGATCCGAGGAATCTGGGTTCAGGACCAACGCAAGTCAGATAGTCCTTCGCCACCAAGGAAAACTGAGGCTAAAGAAAGAGAGAGACACACAGTGAAAGAAATCAGGAAAGAGTCCAGAGTCAAATGAATACTTTGCCCAGGAGTAGGTTGAAGACTAATTGTCTCAGATTGGGAGTACCTACTAAAATTTTCTGTGTTCACAAGCTCCAACTCAGCTTTCCATCTCTTAGACTATATTCTGTACCATACAAACTCTCTCATGAGAGCAAAATATTCATATACAAAAATATCTACTGCAACACTGTCTATGGAGGGGGAAAAGTATTCTGAATAATATGACCCCATTTCTGGATATAATATGTGTGTGTAGATCCACGCAGAGAAAGCAACTTAAAAATAGGCACACATCCCTAGCTCTCTGGGAAGTCGAATTTTAGGGAACTTCCACTTTTTAATTATAAAATTAATTAAAGAGACATGTGTCCCTTATATTTAAATGCAAACACATAAAGTGAAATATGGAAGGAACTCCACACTCCATACCATCATTCTCACCTCAGGAGGCAACTACACTAGGTAAACACAGATGCCACAACAAAGAAAACATATAAAGGAAGTATATCGCTACAAAAACAGGATGACTCTATCTGCCATTCTGAGTGTTGCTTTTATCACTTAAAAATCATAGGCAGTAGTTTAACACTGACAACACAGTTTAGCAATGAATAAATACCTTCCACTTTGTGATCAAACTGCATGAATTCAAATCTCAGCTCAACCACTTACTAACTATGGGATCTGGTAAGTTGGTAAACTTTGCTAAACTGTAAATTTTTATCTTGTAAAATAGGTAAATCAGTTCAGTTCAGTTCAGTCGCTCAGTAGTGTCTGACTCTTTGCAACCCCATGAATCACAGCACGCCAGGCCTCCCTGTCTATCACCAACTCCTGGAGTTCACTCAAACTCATGTCCATTGAGTCGGTGATGCCATCCAGCCATCTCATCCTCTGTTGTCCCCTTCTCCTCCTGCCCCCAATCCCTCCCAGCATCAGAGTCTTTTCCAATGAGTCAACTCTTCACATGAGGTAGCCAAAGTACTGGAGTTTCAGCTTTAGCATCAGTCCTTCCAATGAATACCAGGGCTGATCCTTTAGGATGGACTCGTTGGATCTCCTTGCAATCCAAGAGACTCTCAAGAGTCTTCTCCAACACCACAGTTCAAAAGCATCAATTCTTCAGCACTCAGCTTTCTTCACAGTCCAACTCTCACATCCATACATGACCACAGGAAAAACCATAGCCTTCACTAGACGGACCTTAGTTGGCAAAGTAATATCTCTGCTTTTCAATATGCTATCTAGGCTGGTCATAACTTTTCTTCCAAGGGGTAAGCGTCTTTTAGTTTCATGGCTGCAATCACCATCTGCAGTGATTTTGGAGCCCAGAAAAATAAAGTCTGACACCGTTTCCACTGTTTCCCCATCTATTTGCCATGAAGTAATGGGACCAGATGCTATCATCTTCGTTTTCTGAATGTTGAGCTTTAAACCAACTTTTTTCACTCTCCTCTTTCACTTTCATCAAGAGGCTTTTTAGTTCCTCTTCACTTTCTGCCATAAGGGTGGTGTCATCTGCATATCTGAGGTTATTGATATTTCTCCCGGCAATCTTGATTGCAGCTTGTGTTTCTTCCAGTCCAGAGTTTCTCATGATGTACTCTGCATATAAGTTAAATAAGCAGAGTGACAATATACAGCCTTGATGTACTCCTTTTCCTTTTGGGAACCAGTCTGTTGTTCCATGTCCAGTTCTAACTGTTACTTCCTGACCTGCACATAGGTTTCTCAAGAGGCAGGTCAAGTGGTCTGGTATTCTCAACTCTTTCAGAATTTTCCACAGTTTCTTGTGATCCACACAGTCAAAGGCTTTGGCATAGTCTATAAAGCAGAAATAAATGTTTTTCTGGAACTCTTGCTTTTTTGATGATCCAGTGGATGTTGGCAATTTGATCTCTGGTTACTCTGCCTTTTCTAAAACCCACTTGAACATCTGGAAGTTCACGGTTCATATACTGCTGAAGCCTGGCTTGGAGAATTTTGAGCATTACTTTACTAGCATGTGAGATAAGTGCAACTGTGCAGTATTTGAGAATTCTTTGGAACTGCCTTTCTTTGGGATTGGAATGAAAACTAATAGGGCCTATATCTTATGATTTGGAGACAATAAAATGATAAAAATAGGCAAAGTACTTCTTATATCAGTGTGTGGTATAAATATATTGAGGGATAATAAATGTTGACTAATATTAGTCATTGAATTTCTTTAAAGACTGTGTGTATATATTTAGGTTGTTTCCTTTGTGGGTTGTTTATTTCTATTGTTTTATTTGGTATTGTAAGCTACTAAAATCAAAATGTTGTTTATAATACCGAATTTTCCCTGCTAGATCAGGTAGTAAAGAATCTGCCTGCAATTCAGGAGACCCCACTTCAACTCCTGGGTGGGGATGATACCCTGGGGAAGCGATAGGCTCCCCACTCCAGTATACTTGGGCTTCACTTGTGGCTCACCTGATAAAGAACCTGCCTGCAATGCAGGAGACCTGAGTTCAGTCCTTGGGTTGGGAAAATCCCCTGGAGAAGGGAAAGGCTACCTACTCCAGTATTCTGGCCTGGAGAATTCCATGGACTGTATAGTCCATGGGATCTCCAAAATCGGACACAACTGAGTGACTTTAACTTCTCAGTTTATTCAGTATTGTAAGCAATGCTAAAATCAAAATATAGGTGCATATCTTTGTGCTACACTTAGATGACTATTTTTCATAGATAGGTTTGTATAATATCCTTGACTATTTTTCAAGGATAGGTCTTCTTCCTTTTCTATATTGCTAAAAAATATACATTTACAATAATGGGGAAATTTTCTATCCTCTTCAAAGGTTCTTTCCACTAGTCTAATAATCAAATTGACATGAGACAAATCAAAGGGAGAAAATAAAATTTCACTTTCTTTGGGAACTCCACACCCAAGACAGGGCCAGAGACCCTACAGACATGGGAGGTTAAAAGACAGAAAGGAACAATGAAATCTATGTGCCATCTCAAGCTAAGGGTTAAGCTAGGAGCCTGGGGCTCTCAAGAACAGAAGGTTTATCCACAAACGATAAGAGCAGATGCTGGGTGGTGGGATGTTTGTCCTACCATACAGATGGGGCCACTTAGATAAAATTTCTCTCTGGTAATAATTATCTTTCCATTTCAATCCATTGAATAAAGGGAGAAGCAGCAGTTTTTGTCGAGCCCGATGGGTCTCAGTTGCTTTGAAATCAAACTAATCTGCAGGCCAAAATGACACACCCCAGGGAAGCCTGTTCTGAACCTTTACACAATCTCACAGGTATAAACTGCAATTCAGTCTAATTTCTACTTTCTGATTGCCAGTGGTGTTGAACATCTTCTCATAAGTTTACTTTGGTAAATGTGTTGCAGATATTTTCTCTGAGTCAATAGTTTATATTTTAGCTTTCCATATGGTCTCTTTCAGGGTAATGTTCACATTTCTGAGTACAGTATTTTGTCATTCATGCATCTATATTTTATTTCTTCCTTGTGATGGCATCTTCATTATGAGACCATAAAAATATGCTTCTTTATTTTTACCCAATTATTTTATTGTTTAGATTCTTTACTTTTAAGTTGCTCATTCATATGGGCTTTACTTCTATGATGGATTAGACAGAAATCTAGTCTTATTTTTTCAAATCATTGAACCAGTTGTCATAAATGTCAGTTTTTAAAGAGTTCATCCTTTCTCCATTGGTATGAAATAAATTTTTACTATATATTAAGGTCCATACAGATCTAGCTATATATACATGTATAAATACAGGCATACAAAATTCTTCATATTGAACCATTGATTTGTTTTTCTGTGTATTCCATTACCTTATTGTTTTTCACTATACTGTGCTATATTTTTGGTTAGAAAAGTAATCTCTCATTATTCCATTTTTTTCACTTTTCTCTTTCCTTGACCATTTACCTCTCTAGATGAATTTTTAAATGGATTTCTCAATTCCCATTAAAAAAAAATTCCCTGGGGTGTTATTAATGGTGAAAATGGCTCAGTCCTGTCCAACTCTTTGTGAACAGCAGTCCATGGAATTCTCCAGGCCAGAATACTGGAGTGGGTAGCCTTTCCCTTCTCCAGTGCATCTTCCCAACCTAGGAATCAAACCAGGGTCTCCTGCATTCCAGGCAGATTCTTTACCAGCTGAGCTACCAGGGAAGCCCTTAATTCTACTGATTTGAGAACAGTTGACTCTTTCTTAGTTTTACTGAGACATAATGTACATATAACATGGTGTAAGTTTAAAGTGCACAAGATGATTTGATAAACTTAGATGTTTCAAAAGGACTAACACAAGGGATAATCACATATCCATCATCTCATATAAATTGCCATTTTTATTTTTTGTGGTCAGAATAGCCAAGATATACTCCCTTAAGTAGAATGGCTGTTACCAGCGGCTATGGGATAGAGGAATTAGGAAGATATTTAAGAGTATAAAGTTGCCACCAATAGTTAAGTAAATTTTGGAGATCTATGCACAGCATAGTGATTATACACAGTAATAATATATTATAAACCTTCACAGATGTTATTAGACTAGATCTTAATTGTTGCCACCAAAAAAGAAATAATTATATGATGTGATTTAGGCGTTATCTAATGATACATTGTTACTCATATTGTACTATCTAAATGCATCAAATCAACATACTGAACACCTTAAACTTACTTAATTCCATGTCACTTATATCTCAAAAAAATAAATAAGAAATAAATGAATGCATTCCCTCTCAGCACCTTTCAAGTATATTGTTAATATTAGTCACCAGTTGTACCTTAGATCCTTGAACTTATTCATCTTATAATGGAAATTTATATCTTTTGATCAACATCTCATTTCCCTCACCTCCCAGCATCTGGAAACCACCACGACTCTCTGTTTCCATAAGTTAGTACTTTTTAGATTCAACGATTAGAAAAAAGGAAACTCTGCCATTTACAACCTGAATGGAACTTGAGGGCATTTTCCTAAATGAAAGAGACAGAGAAATACAAATATTGTATGATAAACTTTATAGGTGGAATCTAAGAACTGACATTTTAAAATATTGACTCTTCCATTTTTAGAACCATTTCTAAAATTTATTCTATTTATTCAGATTGCTCATTTGTCGTCTGTTATAGTTTCTTCATATAGCCCTTTACCATTTCCTTTTTCCTTCCTCAGGTATATCCTAAGTATGTTTCAGACTTTCTTACCATTGTCAGTTGTAATGTTTTGCTCCGACATATTTTTTCTATAAGAAGAATGTCAACATTTGTATGTCAGTTCCAGTTCAGTCTCTCAGTCGTGTTCGACTCTTTGCGATCTCATGGACTGCAACATGCCAGGCTTCCCTGTCTATCACTAACTCCCAGAGCTTTCTCAAACTCATGTCCATCAAGTAGGTGAAGCCATCCAACCATCTCATCCTCTGTCATCCCCTTGTCCTCCTGCTTTCAATCTTTCCCAGCATCATGGTCTTTTCCAATGAGTCAGGTCTTCACATTAGGTGGCCCAAAGTATTGGAGCTTCAGCTTCAGCATCAGTCTATCCAATGAATATTCAGGACTGATTTCCTTTAGGATAGACTGGTATTTGTATATTTATCTTATATTTGACCACTTTGCTGTAATTTTCACAGAATTCAATTAAGTCACTTAATAATGACAGTGTCAACTTTTCTAATGCTTATGCTTTTTGTTTCTTTCACTTTGCTTTTTCACTGAGTAAGACTGTCAACTGAACAGCATAGCTTAACAGTGGCAAAGAGATCATCCTTGCCTTGTCTTTCCAGTGCCATTGGTGAGATGGAGTCCTTACACACAGTGTTTTAATTTCCTGTAATATTTGAAATTAAAAGACGCTTACTCTTTGGAAGGAAAGTTATGACCAACCTAGACAGCATATTAAAAAGCAGAGATATTACTTTGCCAACAAAGGTCCGTCTAGTCAAGGCTATGGTTTTTCCATTGGTCATGTGTGGATGTGAGAGTTGGACTGTGAAGAAAGCAGAGGGCCGAAGAATAGATGCTTTTGAACTGTGGTGTCAGAGAAGACTCTTGAGAGTCCCTTGGACTGCAAGAAGATCCAACTAGTCCATCCTAAAGGAGACCAGTCCTGGGTGTTCTTTGGAAGGACTGATGCTGAGGCTGAAATTCCAATACTTTGGCCACCTCATGCAAAGAGTTGAGTCATTGGAAAAGACTCTGATGCTGGGAGGGATTGGAGGCAGGAGAAGAGGACGACAGAGGATGAGATGGCTGGATGGCATCACCGACTCGATGCACATGAGCTTGGGTGAACTCCGGGAGTTGGTGATGGACAGGGAGGCCTGGCATGCTGTGATTCATGGGGTCGCAAAGAGTCGGACACGACTGAGCGACTGAAATGAACTGAACTGAACTGAATATTTGAATATTTAGAACAAAAACTTCCTACTTTCTTTTTCATTTTATTTATTTATTTATTTATTTTTGTCTGGGCTGGGTCCCATTGCTGCATGGGCTTTCCTCTAGTTGTGGCTAGCAGGGCTATGGTGTGAGGGCTTCTCGTTGTGGTGCCTTCTCTTGTTGCAGAGCATGGGCTCTAAGGTGCATGGGCTTCAGCAGTTGCAATTTCCAGGCTCTAAAGAACAGGCTCAGTAGTTGCGGCACATGGGCTTATTTGCTCCCTGGAGGTAGGATCTTCCCAGACCAGGGGTTAAACCTGGGTCTCCTGCATTGGTAGGTGGATTCTTAACCACTACACCACCAGGGAAGCCCAAGACCTTCATAGTTTCTTAATCAGAAAAATCAATATATCAAGAGAGTAAATCTTAGTAACATTTCTAATAATGTGACTATTTGGAGGGGCATTCATAGCTCAATTGGTAAAGAATCTGCCTGCAATGCAGGAGACCCTGGTTCAATCCCTGGGTTGGGAAGATCTGCTGGAGAAGGGACAGGCTACCCACTCCAGTATTTTGGGGCTTCCCTTGTGGCTCAGCTGGTAAAGAATCTGCCTGCAATGCAGGGGACCTGGGTTCTATCCCTGAGTTGGGAAGATCCCCTGGAGAAGGGAACGGCTACCCACTCCAGTATTCTGGCCTGGAGAATTCCATGGACTATACAGTCCATGGGGTTGCAAAGAGTCGGACATGACTAAGCAACTTTCACTTTCACTTTCCTGAACCAAAAACCTAGAATCTGAGCATCTAGAACATGTGACCCAAATGGAATTGCTTAAATAAATCTTTAAGAACATACTACTCTGAGACTTAGGAAGTCTCAACTGAACTTTGTGGCTACTGAGGAGCACTGATGAAATCGTATGCTCACTTTTGTCCTACCACCACAACCACCACCATCTCTGGACAAGTGAGCAGGAGAGGATCCTGATGAGAGAACCTCATTCATAGGGACCCCTTGTGTGGAAGCATCTTGATCCATGAGGGAACCAAACAGCCTCTTCCCTTTCAAAATAAGAAAAAAGCAGGCAGAAGGGGAATATACAAATTTGATCAAGAAAGAACTTAAGAGATATCTTCCCACAGAGAATTGAGAAGAGCTCAGACAAATCATAAGTTCCTAAGAACACAAGGGAAAAGTTTAGTTTCTCCTGTAGGGAGTGGCTTGGACTTTTTTACCTTTCCCCTTCTTGGATTTTATCCCTTGATCTCTGTAGTTTCTTGAAGTAGATATTCTTTAAAATCCTAATAATGGCAGTGGGCTTCTTTTTGTTATAGGCTGGAGATTAGGGAAGGAGGCATCTTAGTCAAATTGCCCTTCACATCTCTTCCACGACTCCTCCAAACCCTGACCAGAGGTCAAAGACATGAAGAACTATAGCAGTGGCATCTCAGGGTTTATCCTCCTGGGCATCTCTTCCAACCCCCAGATGCAGAAACCCCTCTTTGCTGTCTTCCTCCTCATGTACCTGATCACCCTGGTGGGGAATGGACTCATCATCCTGGCCATCCACTCTGACTCCCGGCTCCACACCCCTATGTACTTTTTCCTCAGCAACCTGTCCTTCACGGATATCTGCTTCACAACAGTCATTGTGCCCAACATGCTGGTGAACTTACTCTCAGAGACAAA
>NW_024070288.1:16239-31958 GCF_014754425.2 Oryx dammah
TTTGTCTCTGAGAGTAAGTTCACCAGCATGTTGGGCACAATGACTGTTGTGAAGCAGATATCCGTGAAGGACAGGTTGCTGAGGAAAAAGTACATAGGGGTGTGGAGCCGGGAGTCAGAGTGGATGGCCAGGATGATGAGTCCATTCCCCACCAGGGTGATCAGGTACATGAGGAGGAAGACAGCAAAGAGGGGTTTCTGCATCTGGGGGTTGGAAGAGATGCCCAGGAGGATAAACCCTGAGATGCCACTGCTATAGTTCTTCATGTCTTTGACCTCTGGTCAGGGTTTGGAGGAGTCGTGGAAGAGATGTGAAGGGCAATTTGACTAAGATGCCTCCTTCCCTAATCTCCAGCCTATAACAAAAAGAAGCCCACTGCCATTATTAGGATTTTAAAGAATATCTACTTCAAGAAACTACAGAGATCAAGGGATAAAATCCAAGAAAGGGAAAGGTAAAAAAGTCCAAGCCACTCCCTACAGGAGAAACTAAACTTTTCCCTTGTGTTCTTAGGAACTTATGATTTGTCTGAGCTCTTCTCAATTCTCTGTGGGAAGATATCTCTTAAGTTCTTTCTTGATCAAATTTGTATATTCCCCTTCTGCCTGCTTTTTTCTTATTTTGAAAGGGAAGAGGCTGTTTGGTTCCCTCATGGATCAAGATGCTTCCACACAAGGGGTCCCTATGAATGAGGTTCTCTCATCAGGATCCTCTCCTGCTCACTTGTCCAGAGATGGTGGTGGTTGTGGTGGTAGGACAAAAGTGAGCATACGATTTCATCAGTGCTCCTCAGTAGCCACAAAGTTCAGTTGAGACTTCCTAAGTCTCAGAGTAGTATGTTCTTAAAGATTTATTTAAGCAATTCCATTTGGGTCACATGTTCTAGATGCTCAGATTCTAGGTTTTTGGGTCAGGAAAGTGAAAGTGAAAGTCGCTTAGTCATGTCCGACTCTTTGCAACCCCATAGACTGTATAGTCCATGGAATTCTCCAGGCCAGAATACTGGAGTGGGTAGCCGTTCCCTTCTCCAGGGGATCTTCCCAACTCAGGGATAGAACCCTGGTCCCCTGCATTGCAGGCAGATTCTTTACCAGCTGAGCCACAAGGGAAGCCCCAAAATACTGGAGTGGGTAGCCTGTCCCTTCTCCAGCAGATCTTCTCAACCCAGGGATTGAACCAGGGTCTCCTGCATTGCAGGCAGATTCTTTACCAATTGAGCTATGAATGCCCCTCCAAATAGTCACATTATTAGAAATGTTACTAAGATTTACTCTCTTGATATATTGATTTTTCTGATTAAGAAACTATGAAGATCTTGGGCTTCCCTGGTGGTGTAGTGGTTAAGAATCCACCTACCAATGCAGGAGACCCAGGTTTAACCCCTGGTCTGGGAAGATCCTACCTCCCAGGGAGCAAATAAGCCCATGTGCCGCAACTACTGAGCCTGTTCTTTAGAGCCTGGAAATTGCAACGGCTGAAGCCCATGCACCTTAGAGCTCATGCTCTGCAACAAGAGAAGGCACCACAATGAGAAGCCCTCACACCATAGCCCTGCTGGCCACAACTAGAGGAAAGCCCATGCAGCAATGGGACCCAGCGCAGACAAAAATATATAAATAAATAAATAAAATGAAAAAGAAAGTAGGAAGTTTTTGTTCTAAATATTCAAATATTCAGTTCAGTTCAGTTCAGTCGCTCAGTCGTGTCCGGCTCTTTGCAACCCCATGAATCACAGCATGCCAGGCCTCCCTGTCCATCACCAACTCCCGGAGTTCACCCAAGCTCATGTGCATTGAGTCGGTGATGCCATCCAGCCATCTCATCCTCTGTCGTCCTCTTCTCCTGCCTCCAATCCCTCCCAGCATCAGAGTCTTTTCCAATGACTCAACTCTTTGCATGAGGTGGCCAAAGTATTGGAATTTCAGCCTCAGCATCAGTCCTTCCAAAGAACACCCAGGACTGGTCTCCTTTAGGATGGACTAGTTGGATCTTCTTGCAGTCCAAGGGACTCTCAAGAGTCTTCTCTGACACCACAGTTCAAAAGCATCTATTCTTCGGCACTCTGCTTTCTTCACAGTCCAACTCTCACATCCACACATGACCACTGGAAAAACCATAGCCTTGACTAGACGGACCTTTGTTGGCAAAGTAATATCTCTGCTTTTTAATATGCTGTCTAGGTTGGTCATAACTTTCCTTCCAAAGAGTAAGCGTCTTTTAATTTCAAATATTACAGGAAATTAAAACACTGTGTGTAAGGACTCCATCTCACCAATGGCACTGGAAAGACAAGGCAAGGATGATCTCTTTGCCACTGTTAAGCTATGCTGTTCAGTTGACAGTCTTACTCAGTGAAAAAGCAAAGTGAAAGAAACAAAAAGCATAAGCATTAGAAAAGTTGACACTGTCATTATTAAGTGACTTAATTGAATTCTGTGAAAATTACAGCAAAGTGGTCAAATATAAGATAAATATACAAATACCAGTCTATCCTAAAGGAAATCAGTCCTGAATATTCATTGGATAGACTGATGCTGAAGCTGAAGCTCCAATACTTTGGGCCACCTAATGTGAAGACCTGACTCATTGGAAAAGACCATGATGCTGGGAAAGATTGAAAGCAGGAGGACAAGGGGATGACAGAGGATGAGATGGTTGGATGGCTTCACCTACTTGATGGACATGAGTTTGAGAAAGCTCTGGGAGTTAGTGATAGACAGGGAAGCCTGGCATGTTGCAGTCCATGAGATCGCAAAGAGTCGAACACGACTGAGAGACTGAACTGGAACTGACATACAAATGTTGACATTCTTCTTATAGAAAAAATATGTCGGAGCAAAACATTACAACTGACAATGGTAAGAAAGTCTGAAACATACTTAGGATATACCTGAGGAAGGAAAAAGGAAATGGTAAAGGGCTATATGAAGAAACTATAACAGACGACAAATGAGCAATCTGAATAAATAGAATAAATTTTAGAAATGGTTCTAAAAATGGAAGAGTCAATATTTTAAAATGTCAGTTCTTAGATTCCACCTATAAAGTTTATCATACAATATTTGTATTTCTCTGTCTCTTTCATTTAGGAAAATGCCCTCAAGTTCCATTCAGGTTGTAAATGGCAGAGTTTCCTTTTTTCTAATCGTTGAATCTAAAAAGTACTAACTTATGGAAACAGAGAGTCGTGGTGGTTTCCAGATGCTGGGAGGTGAGGGAAATGAGATGTTGATCAAAAGATATAAATTTCCATTATAAGATGAATAAGTTCAAGGATCTAAGGTACAACTGGTGACTAATATTAACAATATACTTGAAAGGTGCTGAGAGGGAATGCATTCATTTATTTCTTATTTATTTTTTTGAGATATAAGTGACATGGAATTAAGTAAGTTTAAGGTGTTCAGTATGTTGATTTGATGCATTTAGATAGTACAATATGAGTAACAATGTATCATTAGATAACGCCTAAATCACATCATATAATTATTTCTTTTTTGGTGGCAACAATTAAGATCTAGTCTAATAACATCTGTGAAGGTTTATAATATATTATTACTGTGTATAATCACTATGCTGTGCATAGATCTCCAAAATTTACTTAACTATTGGTGGCAACTTTATACTCTTAAATATCTTCCTAATTCCTCTATCCCATAGCCGCTGGTAACAGCCATTCTACTTAAGGGAGTATATCTTGGCTATTCTGACCACAAAAAATAAAAATGGCAATTTATATGAGATGATGGATATGTGATTATCCCTTGTGTTAGTCCTTTTGAAACATCTAAGTTTATCAAATCATCTTGTGCACTTTAAACTTACACCATGTTATATGTACATTATGTCTCAGTAAAACTGAGAAAGAGTCAACTGTTCTCAAATCAGTAGAATTAAGGGCTTCCCTGGTAGCTCAGCTGGTAAAGAATCTGCCTGGAATGCAGGAGACCCTGGTTTGATTCCTAGGTTGGGAAGATGCACTGGAGAAGGGAAAGGCTACCCACTCCAGTATTCTGGCCTGGAGAATTCCATGGACTGCTGTTCACAAAGAGTCGGACAGGACTGAGCCATTTTCACCATTAATAACACCCCAGGGAATTTTTTTTTAATGGGAATTGAGAAATCCATTTAAAAATTCATCTAGAGAGGTAAATGGTCAAGGAAAGAGAAAAGTGAAAAAAATGGAATAATGAGAGATTACTTTTCTAACCAAAAATATAGCACAGTATAGTGAAAAACAATAAGGTAATGGAATACACAGAAAAACAAATCAATGGTTCAATATGAAGAATTTTGTATGCCTGTATTTATACATGTATATATAGCTAGATCTGTATGGACCTTAATATATAGTAAAAATTTATTTCATACCAATGGAGAAAGGATGGACTCTTTAAAAACTGACATTTATGACAACTGGTTCAATGATTTGAAAAAATAAGACTAGATTTCTGTCTAATCCATCATAGAAGTAAAGCCCATATGAATGAGCAACTTAAAAGTAAAGAATCTAAACAATAAAATAATTGGGTAAAAATAAAGAAGCATATTTTTATGGTCTCATAATGAAGATGCCATCACAAGGAAGAAATAAAATATAGATGCATGAATGACAAAATACTGTACTCAGAAATGTGAACATTACCCTGAAAGAGACCATATGGAAAGCTAAAATATAAACTATTGACTCAGAGAAAATATCTGCAACACATTTACCAAAGTAAACATATGAGAAGATGTTCAACACCACTGGCAATCAGAAAGTAGAAATTAGACTGAATTGCAGTTTATACCTGTGAGATTGTGTAAAGGTTCAGAACAGGCTTCCCTGGGGTGTGTCATTTTGGCCTGCAGATTAGTTTGATTTCAAAGCAACTGAGACCCATCGGGCTCGACAAAAACTGCTGCTTCTCCCTTTATTCAATGGATTGAAATGGAAAGATAATTATTACCAGAGAGAAATTTTATCTAAGTGGCCCCATCTGTATGGTAGGACAAACATCCCACCACCCAGCATCTGCTCTTATCGTTTGTGGATAAACCTTCTGTTCTTGAGAGCCCCAGGCTCCTAGCTTAACCCTTAGCTTGAGATGGCACATAGATTTCATTGTTCCTTTCTGTCTTTTAACCTCCCATGTCTGTAGGGTCTCTGGCCCTGTCATGGGTGTGGAGTTCCCAAAGAAAGTGAAATTTTATTTTCTCCCTTTGATTTGTCTCATGTCAATTTGATTATTAGACTAGTGGAAAGAACCTTTGAAGAGGATAGAAAATTTCCCCATTATTGTAAATGTATATTTTTTAGCAATATAGAAAAGGAAGAAGACCTATCCTTGAAAAATAGTCAAGGATATTATACAAACCTATCTATGAAAAATAGTCATCTAAGTGTAGCACAAAGATATGCACCTATATTTTGATTTTAGCATTGCTTACAATACTGAATAAACTGAGAAGTTAAAGTCACTCAGTTGTGTCCGATTTTGGAGATCCCATGGACTATACAGTCCATGGAATTCTCCAGGCCAGAATACTGGAGTAGGTAGCCTTTCCCTTCTCCAGGGGATTTTCCCAACCCAAGGACTGAACCCAGGTCTCCTGCACTGCAGGCAGGTTCTTTATCAGGTGAGCCACAAGTGAAGCCCAAGTATACTGGAGTGGGGAGCCTATCACTTCCCCAGGGTATCATCCCCACCCAGGAGTTGAAGTGGGGTCTCCTGAATTGCAGGCAGATTCTTTACTACCTGATCTAGCAGGGAAAATTCGGTATTATAAACAACATTTTGATTTTAGTAGCTTACAATACCAAATAAAACAATAGAAATAAACAACCCACAAAGGAAACAACCTAAATATCTACACACAGTCTTTAAAGAAATTCAATGACTAATATTAGTCAACATTTATTATCCCTCAATATATTTATACCACACACTGATATAAGAAGTACTTTGCCTATTTTTATCATTTTATTGTCTCCAAATCATAAGATATAGGCCCTATTAGTTTTCATTCCAATCCCAAAGAAAGGCAGTTCCAAAGAATTCTCAAATACTGCACAGTTGCACTTATCTCACATGCTAGTAAAGTAATGCTCAAAATTCTCCAAGCCAGGCTTCAGCAGTATATGAACCATGAACTTCCAGATGTTCAAGTGGGTTTTAGAAAGGGCAGAGGAACCAGAGATCAAATTGCCAACATCCACTGGATCATCAAAAAAGCAAGAGTTCCAGAAAAACATCTATTTCTGCTTTATTGACTATGCCAAAGCCTTTGACTGTGTGGATCACAAGAAACTGTGGAAAATTCTGAAAGAGTTGAGAATACCAGACCACTTGACCTGCCTCTTGAGAAACCTATGTGCAGGTCAGGAAGTAACAGTTAGAACTGGACATGGAACAACAGACTGGTTCCCAATAGGAAAAGGAGTACATCAAGGCTGTATATTGTCACTCTGCTTATTTAACTTATATGCAGAGTACATCATGAGAAACTCTGGACTGGAAGAAACACAAGCTGCAATCAAGATTGCCGGGAGAAATCTCAATCACCTCAGATATGCAGATGACACCACCCTTATGGCAGAAAGTGAAGAGGAACTAAAAAGCCTCTTGATGAAAGTGAAAGAGGAGAGTGAAAAAACTTGGTTTAAAGCTCAACATTCAGAAAACGAAGATGATAGCATCTGGTCCCATTACTTCATGGCAAATAGATGGGGAAACAGTGGAAACGGTGTCAGACTTTATTTTTCTGGGCTCCAAAATCACTGCAGATGGTGATTGCAGCCATGAAACTAAAAGACGCTTACCCCTTGGAAGAAAAGTTATGACCAGCCTAGATAGCATATTGAAAAGCAGAGATATTACCTTGCCAACTAAGGTCCGTCTAGTGAAGGCTATGGTTTTTCCTGTGGTCATGTATGGATGTGAGAGTTGGACTGTGAAGAAAGCTGAGTGCTGAAGAATTGATGCTTTTGAACTGTGGTGTTGGAGAAGACTCTTGAGAGTCTCTTGGATTGCAAGGAGATCCAACGAGTCCATCCTAAAGGATCAGCCCTGGTATTCATTGGAAGGACTGATGCTAAAGCTGAAACTCCAGTACTTTGGCTACCTCATGCGAAGAGTTGACTCATTGGAAAAGACTCTGATGCTGGGAGGGATTGGGGGCAGGAGGAGAAGGGGACAACAGAGGATGAGATGGCTGGATGGCATCACCGACTCGATGGACATGAGTTTGAGTGAACTCCAGGAGTTGGTGATAGACAGGGAGGCCTGGCGTGCTGTGATTCATGGGGTTGCAAAGAGTCGGACACTACTGAGCGACTGAACTGAACTGAACTGATTTACCTATTTTACAAGATAAAAATTTACAGTTTAGCAAAGTTTACCAACTTACCAGATCCTATAGTTAGTAAGTGGTTGAGCTGAGATTTGAATTCATGCAGTTTGATCACAAAGTGGAAGGTATTTATTCATTGCTAAACTGTGTTGTCAGTGTTAAACTACTGCCTATGATTTTTAAGTGATAAAAGCAACACTCAGAATGGCGGATACAGAGTCATCCTGTTTTTGTAGCGATATACTTCCTTTATATGTTTTCTTTGTTGTGGCATCTGTGTTTACCTAGTGTAGTTGCCTCCTGAGGTGAGAATGATGGTATGGAGTGTGGAGTTCCTTCCATATTTCACTTTATGTGTTTGCATTTAAATATAAGGGACACATGTCTCTTTAATTAATTTTATAATTAAAAAGTGGAAGTTCCCTAAAATTCGACTTCCCAGAGAACTAGGGATGTGTGCCTATTTTTAAGTTGCTTTCTCTGCGTGGATCTACACACACATATTATATCCAGAAATGGGGTCATATTATTCAGAATACTTTTCCCCCTCCATAGACAGTGTTGCAGTAGATATTTTTGTATATGAATATTTTGCTCTCATGAGAGAGTTTGTATGGTACAGAATATAGTCTAAGAGATGGAAAGCTGAGTTGGAGCTTGTGAACACAGAAAATTTTAGTAGGTACTCCCAATCTGAGACAATTAGTCTTCAACCTACTCCTGGGCAAAGTATTCATTTGACTCTGGACTCTTTCCTGATTTCTTTCACTGTGTGTCTCTCTCTTTCTTTAGCCTCAGTTTTCCTTGGTGGTGAAGGACTATCTGACTTGTGTTGGTCCTGAACCCAGATTCCTCGGATCTACGTGACATTTCTCAGGGCAGTAGTGAGTCCCCTTCCCATTTAGCTGAAACTGGTAAAATTGTTTCCTCATGCCTTGGGCAGGTCCTTTCACTTCAGTGTACCCAATCAAAAAGATGGGGGTGGGGCGTGGTTAAACTTTCTGCCTGCCTGCTCTTGTCATGTAGAGACTTAAGTGACATTTGACATTTGTATATTACCGTGTACCATCATCATATCAAATTGTTTCATTAAATACGTCAGATTTGTATATCAATTAGACTTCATTAAAGATAAAAAAAAAAGAGAGAGAAAAAGAGGCAAGCAGCCTTGCAGAGCCTTGATTTGCAGACTTAATCTACACTCTTAAGAGAATCCTGCCTATTTGTCCCTGAAAACTTCAGAGTTAGCCTTAAAATGAATTCAGTGATTTTGACTGCAGTTGGGTGAGCAGTCTCATGGGTAAAAGTCAATTCCACATACATGCAATACCTGTTTGTTGCCCCCAGAGCACACTTAGAGGAGAGAAGCTTGTGTTATCTGATGCCAGATCATTATATGTGTTACCTATCTTGAGACTCTTGATGGGAAAATGCAGTGTCAATGAATGAGATGTTAGAAATCAGACATGGACTGCCTGTGCCCCCTTCCAGATATTTAGCCTCTCTTTCTCATGCTGTTGGTTTAGCATGACCCACAGAAGGTGGAGCTAGGATGCTGCCTTACAAGTCTTTGTGATAATTAAGAAGTGTGGGTTTTTGATTCACAGCCAATTTAAGAGTGAAAATTGAAGCACTTTTCATTTTTTTTCAAAAGCACAATTATATCAATTTGATTAGATTATCTTCACTTTTAAGTTTATGATTAATTACATAAATTATTTGACTACTTTCCAATTACTTAAATAATATATGCTAAGACATTTTTTATGTGGTATAGGACTTTGTAAATGAAAGTGATTATGATTAGCAATAAAACATTTTGTGTTACTTTCAAAAATAAAGATATATTTTGGTAAAAGTTTGGTAATTCTTTCTAAGTTTACTGTTCCTACAATAACCTACAAAAATGATATTTTTAACGATGAAGCTTTCATCTAGTAGTAACTGGGAAGGACCAGGAAGCCCTGGAAATGTTTCCAAGGCTTTTATTTATTTATTTTATTTATTTTTTAAATGTATTTATTTATTTTTTATTTTACTTTACAATTCTGTATGGTTTCCAAGCCTTTTAAATCACACTATCCCTCCTTAAAAGGTGTTTACTCCCCTTCTTTCTGCCTAGTTTTCACTCCCATAGAAGATTAAAACTTTACCTAGTCCTTCCCAGCTGTTCAATTCTAGATGCCAAGGCAAGTGAACTTTTTAAATATTCCCGCTGGAATCCTTTTTGTATACAATTGTCTTCCCTCTCATTCAACATACTGATCCATCAGAGGTGCTTCAGGTGGGACTTCTGAAAACAGATCTCTTGTGTTCCTCCAGCGAGCTGGCCATGCCTCACCCGGATGTCCCCACTTTAATGCCCCCATTGCAGCCCTTCTCACATACATTCTCTGTCATGGTCGTAAAATAGCTAACAATTCCATCGTGTTTTCAAAATATGCCAGACACTGCTCTAAGAACTTCACATATATTAAGAAATTTAGTTTTTATAGCGCCTCATTTCACAGATAATGAAAGTGAGGCAGAGGGACCTGTTGAAGGCCACACAGCTAGGTGATAGTGGAAGCCAAATTCAGAGTGTGTGCTCCTAACCTCTGCAGTATCCTAAGATTTTTGTTCACTTGTTCCCCCCCTGACATCATTTTGAGCCCTTTAAGGCAGGGGCCAGTGCTTCACACAGAGTAGATTCTTCACCAATGTGTAATACATGATGAAAAGCAGAGATGTTTAAAAGTAGAGCAGAGGCCTTGGTTCCTGGCTTTTGAAATGAAGGAGAGAAGAGAGGATTAGGAAAAGGTCACATGAAGATGTTAAACCTCAGGCTCTGTTCCCAGAGACCCCTCAGCTTGCCTACCTGTGGACTCAACAGAGGAGATTTAGGGTCCTGATCAGGACTGGGGTCCTGCCAGGGGGTTATGATCAGGCTCTGAATTTCTGAGGAAGGAGGCAGGTTGCAGTGAGATCTAACTTCAGAAGTGTGCTGATTCTTCACCTGCAATGAGAACTGTTGATAGAAAGGAACCCAGGGGTGTTCCCCACAACCTACCTCTGCAAGCCAGAGCCCTGGGAATCATTTCTGCAGCCTTCCCAGGAGAGAACAGTCCTGATGCCCTCACTGAGCTCTGTGCCCAGGAGACTGGGGCATCTGGGCTCCAGAGGTGTAGCCTGTACACCTGGGAAGGGAAGTAGGGTCATGGAGCCGTAGGGGTGGAAGTGTGTTCATGTATGTGTATGTGCGCTATGTTTACATGTGTGTGCTGGTACACTCGATGTGCTTTCTGTACACACGTGTGCTCATGTGCATGTCAGCACGTTGGGTGGAAGGAGAAGTGATGGCCTCTGACATCTTTGAAGTTTTATGGCTGCAGGGATGAGTGTATCTAGGTGTAGGTTAGTGTTACAGGAAAGAGGTTAAGCTACACACTCTAGAGTCAGACTGAACGGATTTGAATACTGGCTCTGTCTCTTACAAGATATAGGAACTTTTGCAGGAGTTAATCTTTTTTTTTTTTTCTGACTGTGCTCTGTGGCGTGAGGTATCTTAGTTTACCTGACCAGGTATTGAACTCACGCCCCCTGAGTGGAAGTGCAGAGTCTTAACCACTGCACCACCAGAATTAACCTTTTTGAGACTCATTTTTGATTGATTTTTGTCTTTCTTAAACACTTTATTACTTCAAGATCTTAAGCCAGATTACTTATTTTTGAATTTCACTTCCAGCAATCACTATATGGGTGAACTGAGGAAAGTTATTTAACTTCTTTAATCCACACTCTTCTCAAGTGTAAGTTATATAGGAATCACAACTTTTATTTTTTTTTATTTTACTTTACAATTCTGTATTGGTTTTGCCATACATTGACATGAAGATATGCATTTTGTTTTATTTTCTTTCAATTTTTTTTTCTTTAAATAGACTTTTTATACTTTAGAGCATTTATAGAATCATGGAAAAGTTGATCAGAAAGTACAGAGAGGTCCCCATTACACCTGTCCTTATGTATATTTGTTGTAGTCTAGTCACTCTTTTGCGACCCCATGGACTATAGCCTTCTAGGCTCCTCTATCCATTGGATTTCCCAGGCAAGAATACTGGAGTAGGTTGCCGTTTCCTTCTCCTTATATAGACAAAGCTTTCCCCACGATTACCCTTCCCCATCAGAGTATATTTGGTATAACTGATTAACCTACACAGACACATCATCACCCAAAGTCCATAGTTTACATTAGGCTTCTTTCTTGATGTTGTACCTTCTATGAGTGTTAAAAATATAATGACATGTATCCATCATCATAGTATCATCCAGAGTAGTTTTATTGCCTTAAAATTCCTGTATTCCATCTAATCCTTTCCTTCCCTCAGCCCTTGGCAACTACTGATCTTTTTACTGTCTCTGTAGATTTGATTTTTCTGGAATACAGTGTTGGCATCATATAGAATGTAGTCTTTTTAGACTGGCTTCTTTCAGTTAGTACATACTTGCAAGCTCCTCCATATGTGTTTTTGTGGCTTAGCAGCTCATTTCTTTCTAATGCTGAATAATATTCCATTGCCTGGATGTTTATTTCACCTATCTAAATATATCTTTTTGTGGGTAGCTAGACGTGACTGAACTGAACTGAGATGTGACTTACTGTACACAGGTAATGCCAAAAATTAATTTTGCTACCTGATGTTGACAGAAAAAAAAAAAGCACAACCTAAAAGTTGAGAATTACATTTTATTTGGCAGACCAAAATGAGGACATCAGCCTGGAACACAGTCTCTCATACTCTCACTTTTCTATGTATCAGTTCAGTTCAGTTGCTTAGTCGCATCCAACTCTTTGTGACCCCATGGACTGCAGCACACCAGGCTTCCCTGTCCATCACCAATCCCTGGAGCCTACTCAAACTCATGTCCATTGAGTCAGTGATGCCATCCAACCATCTCATCCTCTGTCATCCCTTTCTCCTCCTATCTTAATCTTTCCTAGCATCAGGGTCTTTTCCAATGAGTCAGTTCTTCCCCTCAGGTGGTCAAAGTACTGGAATTTCAGCTTCAGCATCAGTCCTTCCAATGAATATTCAGGACTGATTTCCTTTAGGATGGGCTGGTTGGATCTCCTTGCAGTCCAAGGGACTCTCAAGAGTCTTCTTCAACACCACAGTTCAAAAGCATCAGTTCTTCAGTGCTCAGCTTTCTTTATAGTCCAACTCTCACTTCCAATGTGACTACTGGAAAAATGATAGCTTTGACTAGATGGACCTTTGTCAGCAAAATAATGTCTCTGCTTTTTAATATGCTGTCTAGTTTGGTTATAGCTTTTCTTCCAAGGAGCGAGCGTCTTTTAATTTCATGGCTGCAGTCACCATCTGCAGTGATTTCGGAGCCCAAGAAAATAAAGTCTGACATGGTTTCCATTGTTTCCCCATCTATTTGCCATGAAGTGGGACCAGATTGGAAGATGCAAAGTCTGGAGTCTAGGAAATCATTCCTTTGCTATGCACTCAGCTATCTGGGGCTAGTATCCTGTATTTTTTCATCCTGAGTCTCCTCAGGGTGCCTGGCTGGGGGCAGCTGGAATGACTGACTGCTTAGTGGCAACCTCTGTGTTTTCATCCTAGTCTCCCTGCTCTCAAATTGAACAAGCTCTACAGTGCTTTTCTTGGCCTCTCAAGTACATCCCAGTGTTTTTTGCTTTTACCTGCTTGGCTAGTTTCCACTATTTGTTTTTTTTTTAAGTATAGTTGATTTATTCTATTATTTTAGTCTCAGGTGTTCAACATAGTAATTCATAATTTGCAATACTTTTGCAAATTATACTCAGTTTACTGTATAAAAATAATGGCTATAGTTCCCTGTGATGTACAATATATTCTTTTTTTAAAAAATATACATTGTAGTTTATATCTCTTGATCCTCTATTGCTATATTGCCCCTCCCCACTTGGCTTAGTTTACTGGCAACCACTAGTTTGTTTTCTGTATCTTTGAGTCTCTTTCTGTTCTTATTAAAACATTCATTCATTTGTTTTATGTTTAGATTCCACATAGAAGTGATAACAGAATATTTGTTTCTTTGCTCGGCTTATTTCACTAAGGTCCATCATATAGTTCCATCCACAGTGTTGCAAATGGCAGTATTTTCATTCTTTTGTATGGCTGAGTAGTATTCTATTGTGTATACATGTAGTGTGTTTGTGTGTGTGTTCGGTCACTCAGTCGTGTTGAACTCTTGAGTCCTCATGGACTGTAGACCACCAGGCTACTCTGTCCCTGGAATTTTCCAGGGAAGAATATTGGAGTGTGTTGCCATTTCCTATTCCAGGGAACCCCAGGGAATCTTCCTGACCCAGGGATTGAACCTGTATTTCTTACATCTCTTGCATCGGAAGGCAGATTCTTTATCATTGAGCCACCTGGGAAGCATGTGTGTGTGTGTGTGTGTGCGTGTGTGTGTGTGTGTATGTGTGTGTATCACATCTTCTTTATCCATTCATCTTTTTAGGAATACTTAGGTTTTTCTTCTATCATGGCTATTATGAATAGTGTGCTGTGAACATTGGGGGTGCGTGCATCTTTTTGAATTAGTGTTCTTATTTTTTAAATCTATTCCTAAGAGTAGAATTACTGCATTCTATGTTATTTCTGGGCTTTCCCAGTGGCTCAGTGGTAAAGAAACTGCCTTCAGTGAAGGAGAGGCAGGAGACATGGGTCTGATCCCTGGGTCTGGAAGATCCCCTGGAGGAGGGCATGGCAACCGACTCCAGTATTCTTGTCTGGAGAATCCCATGGACAGAGCAGCCTGGCAGGCTACAGTTCAGAGGGTCGCACAGAGTCTGAAACAACTGAAGTGACTTAGTACACATGCATGGTATTTCTATTTTTATTTTTTTGAGGAAACTCCATGCTGTTTTCCACAGTGGGTGCACGAATTTACATTCCCACCAAGAGTGTACTTGGGATCCCTTTTCTCTACAGCATTGATAACATTCATTAGTTGTAGACTTTGATGATCACCCTGTTGACAGGTATGAGGAGATATCTCATTGTGGTTTTGATTTGTAATCTCTGATGATTAGAGATGATGAGTATCTTTTCAAATTCCTGTTGGCCATCTGTATATCTTTGGAAAAATGTCAGTTCGGGTTTTATGCCCATTTTTTAATTGTACTGTTGTTTTTTGATGTTGAGTTGTATGAGATGTTTATGTATTTTGGATAACAACCAAGCATTTCCTCCTGTTTAGTGGGTTATCTTTTCATTTTGTCAATGGTTTTTTTGTTTTTTTTTTTTTGCTGTGCAAAAGTTTTTAAGTTTACTTAGGTCCCATTAAAACATTTTTGGCTTTATTTCTTTTGTCTTAGGAGAAAGATCTTAAAAATATATCACTATATGTCAAAGACTGTTCTATGTTTTGCTGTAGAGGTTTTATGGATCAGGTCTTACATTTGGGTCTATTTTTACATACTGAGAAAAATTGTTCCCATTCTTTGAAATGCTCTGCTCATCTCCTTGTCTATGGAATCTTCTTTTCAAAAGTCAAATTATCTTTAAGGACAATCTTAGGTCATTATTCCAAGAAATCGTTCCCTATTTTCTATCAAACTCATGTTATTTCATATTTTTAAAATAATAGGACTTTATGATTTCTTGAGCACTGGAGAAGGCAATGGCAACCCACTCAAGTACTCTTGTCTGGAAAATCCCACAGACGGAGGAGCCTGGTAGGCTGCAGTCCATGGGATCGCTAAGAGTCAGACATGAGTGAGCGACTTCATTTTCACTTTCATGCATTGGAGAAGGAAATGGAAACCCACTCCCGTACTCTTGCCTGGGGAATCCTGTGGGCTGCCGTCTATGGGGTCGCAGAGTCGGACACGACTGAAGCGACTTAGCAGCAGCAGCAGCAGCACATGAAAGCACATGAAAGAGTTCTTTTGGGGTAGTTTTATTATTCTACCATGAGTGGCAGAAACTGTTTTCCTAAATCTGGATTTCTAGCAATACTTGGTCAGGGATTGAATGTATATTTGTTCAAAGTCATTGATAGAGACTGAATGATCTGACTTCCAGATCAGTGCTCTTACTGTGATTCAAGAGCACCTCTTTGGGTACCATGTGAAAAATGAATACACAGGAGGGATAACCTGATCATTTCTTAGGTCATCTTCCAATGATGACATTCACTCTTGATGTTTTTCTATGAGTGAATTCTGTCCCTTAATTTCCTCAGACCCCTCTTCATATCTTTGTTCCTCAAGCTGTAGATGAAAGGGTTCAACATGGGTGTCACTATCGTGTATATAACTGTGGCTACCCGGTCCTTCACCACTGAGTACATGGACAGTGGCCTAAAGTAGACATAGATGACACTCCCATAGAAGAAGACCACCA
>NW_024070289.1:0-16343 GCF_014754425.2 Oryx dammah
AATTGTCTGGACCTAACAGAAGCAGAAGATATTAAGAAGAGGTGGCAGGAATACACAGAAGAACTGTACAAAAAAGATCTTCACAACCAAGATAGTCATGATGGTGTGATCACTCACCTAGAGCCAGACATCCTGGAATGTGAAGTCAAGTGGGCCTTAGAAAGCATCACTACGAACAGAGCTAGTGGAGGGGACGGAATTCCAGTTGAGCTATTTCAAATCCTGAAAGATGATGCTGTGAAAGTGCTGCATTCAATATGCCAGCAAATTTGGAAAACTCAGCAGTGGCCACAGGACTGGAAAAGGTCAGTTTTCATTCCAATTCCAAAGAAAGGCAATGCCAAAGAATGCTCAAACTACCGCACAATTGCACTCATCTCACATGCTAGTAAAGTAATGCTCAAAATTCTCCAAGCCAGGCTTCAGTAATACGTGAACCGTGAACTTCCAGCTATTTGAGCTGGTTTTAGAAAAGGCAGAGGAACCAGAGGTCAAATTGCCAACATCTGCTGGATCATGGAAAAAGCAAGAGAGTTCCAGAAAAACATCGATTTCTGCTTTCTTGACTATGCCAAAGCCTTTGACTGTGTGGATCACAATAAACTGTGGAAAATTCTGAAAGAGATGGGAATACCAGACCACCTGATCTGCCTCTTGAGAAACCTATATGCAGGTCAGGAAGCAACAGTTATAACTGGACATGGAACAACAGACTGGTTCCAAATAGGAAAAGGAGTACCTCAAGGCTGTATACTGTCACCCTGCTTATTTAACTTATGTGCAGTGTACATCATGAGAAACGCTGGACTGGAAGAAACACAAGCTGGAATCAAGATTGCCGGGAGAAATATCAATCACCTCAGATATGCAGATGACACCACCCTTATGGCAGAAAGTGAAGAGGAGCTAAAAAGCCTCTTGATGAAAGTGAAAGAGGAGAGTGAAAAAGTTGGCTTAAAGCTCAACATTCAGAAAACAAAGATCATGGCATCTGGTCCCATCACTTCATGGGAAATAGATGGGGAAACAGTGGAAACAGTGTCAGACTTTATTTTGGGGGGCTCCAAAATCACTGCAGATGGTGACTGCAGCCATGAAATTAAAAGATGCTTACTCCTTGGAAGGAAAGTTATGACCAACCTAGACAGTATGTTGAAAAGCAGAGACATTACTTTGCCAACAAAGGTCCGTCTAGTCAAGGCTATGGTTTTTCCAGTGGTCACGTATGGATGCGAGAGTTGGACTGTGAAGAAAGCTGAGCGCCGAAGAATTGATGCTTTTGAACTGCGGTGTTGGAGAAGACTCTTGAGAGTCCCTTGGACTGCAAGGAGATCCAACCAGTCCATTCTGAAGGAGATCAGCCCTGGGTGTTCTTTGGAAGGAATGATGCTAAAGCTGAAACTCCAGTACTTTGGCCACCTCATGCGAAGAGTTGACTCACTGGAAAAGCCTCTGATGCTGGGAGGGATCGGGAGCAGGAGGAGAAGGGGACGACCGAGGATGAGATGGCTGGATGGCATCACCGACTCGGTGGACGTGAGTCTGAGTGAACTCCAAGAGTTGGTGATGGACAGGGAGGCCTGGCGTGCTGTGATTCATGGGGTCGCAAAGAGTTGGACACGACCCTCTGAGTGACTGAACTGAACTGAACTGATTCTGATGAACTGAAGGACTTCTGGCTCGTGAGCCCAACTCATAGAGACATTTAAGCCCTGGACTCCCGGTTCACCAGCCTGACCCCGAGCCCCAGGGAGTCCGGAAGCACTGACCTGGAAAGCACTTACCGGGGACATCTTCCGGATGAGGTCATGGGCGACCACCAGCAGGTCCCCGTCCTTGGTCACCTTTCTGCGGAACTCGGCCACGTCCCCGGGGTGCAGCACCTCCAGCTGCTCGGCGGCCTCGATGACGGCCTCGATGCAGCTCCTCCAGGAGCACAGGGCGGGGATCCCCGGGGCCACCGCTGCGCTGACACCTGTCCCAATGACCAGGAGCAGCTCCTGGGGCTGTTTCCGGATGAGGCTTTTTAAAAACTTTCTGCTTAAAAACAAGGGA
Organism: Oryx dammah; assembly: GCF_014754425.2. Classification (NCBI taxonomy): domain Eukaryota; kingdom Metazoa; phylum Chordata; class Mammalia; order Artiodactyla; family Bovidae; genus Oryx; species Oryx dammah. The sequence goes on from NW_024070289.1 coordinate 2,056, forward strand.
GAGGAAGAATGAAAGCCAGCATGGAAGCACGGCCACCGCAAGGGCGATGCTGCAGCTCACAAGCATCTGTGCGGTGGCGGGTCCAACACAGCCCGCGCTGGACACACGCCTCGCGCCCCCACACTGACCACAGGGCGGGCCTGCGCGCTGCTCTTCATATCCATTTCCCTTTCTGCGCGTCCGTCTCACTGGGTCAGTCCGCATCCCGTAAGGGACGTGGGGACAGCACTGTCTTGTCCATCTCGAGTCCCCCAGGTGTTGATAAGAGTGACGTGTGTATGTAAACAAAAAAGCTCAGTAATTTAAATTTCTTTAAAACTGCCAAGAGCTTGTAAATACAAACTATGACAATAAATGATCCCTGATTACAGGGACAAGAAAGAAAATCCCTGGCAAAATGCAGGTCCTCCACGACCTACTCCCCAGCAAGCACTGCCTCCTGTGTTAGTTCACGGAGGCGCCACCTGCCCATTTATCGTCAGAGATTTCTTTCCTGCAAAGCACGACACCCTCCAGCCTTAGAGGTGACCCTCTGATCCCCTGCTGCTTGGTGCGGAGGCCAGGTGACAGGAGCTTCCTTGGGCAGAAAGAGAACTGTCTCCTGGGATGTTTCTTACATTGAGGCAAAGGCCCCTGAGACCACCTCCTGACCCAGTATTACTGGCCCCCGCAGGTACTAACTAACACACGAGGAGATCTGCGGGGGCTGTACACCCGTGTGAAGGTGCAGTCGACGTCATTTACCTTGATTTTTGTTCACTTCTATTTGTTGTCTTTTCCACTGAATCCATCTGTGAGTCCTAAAGGGATTCAGAGGCAACTTCTACTTCCCAGATGAAAGTCCCTTCATCAGTACCCTGGAAGAGAGATGAGGCTGGAATTAAAATCAAAGGCCCAGAGCTCTCTCTAAATCAGAATTACTGAAAACTGTCACATACAAAAACATAATCCAAAATGGTCCCTAAGCCCCCACTCCTAATCGTGTGACTTATCAAGCCAGGTGCCCCGAAGCCCGACTCTGGAGGGAGAAGACAGGGAAGGAAGCGCGGGGAGGAGGCAGCGGGACGGCCCAGAGCCGGGCTTTGCACGGTCCCGTCACCACTCTGCTCCAGGACCACTTCTGGGGACACGCCTGGCCACACTGAAACCCAGTCCAAAGGAACAGTCTGAGTCCAAGGTCAACTCTTAACTTACATAAAACAGGACTCTCCAACCAGCTAGGTCTCTATTGCCAAACAATCTCCGTATTCTACCACCTTTCCAGAATCATACTGCCTCCACCAATTCTATACCTAATATTTACTGTAAATAAGGAAATACACAGAAAAATAAAGATTAAAACACCCATAATCCTACTACCTACACGCAAGGATTGGTAGCATTTGTACAGTTCCCTCTAGATTTTTCACTTTAAAATGTTTACATCGTTCGAGACCATAGGTCATATCTTACTTTTTCATGCATTTTAAGAAAAGCATTTCCTTATGTTACTCAAAACTATTCATAAAGAGAAAAAACTAAAGGGAAAAAAAAGAAGAAGAAAAAACTGTTCATAAATACAAGTGTTACAGCAACATGCGCCAACCTCTATCCAACTGCGAGGCCATCAGGCTCTTCACCTACCCCGCCCCTCCCCACCAAGGCAGGACATCGCTGGAGCTCTATGACAACCACCTCTGCACACAAAGCTTTTATCTACTTTGAAATGATTTATTTAGGAGAGATTTCTGACAAGCAGAACTGCTGAGTTGCAGCGTATGAACCCTGTAAAATATCTCAGCACATGCTGCCAAAATGCTCTCCAGAAAAGTGGTCAACAGAATGTCTAAGTGCCTGCTGGGCACAGCCCAACTAGCACTAACTGAAAACCACCCTTCCACATGCGTGATCTTTTTTCCTCCCCCTCATTCAGAACTGGGTCACTAACAATGATTTTCAAGGAAACAAGGCTTAATCAGTCCAGGAGCATCGTTAGACTCTAAAGAGGATCCTAAGAATATCCCATGAAATGGCCCAGACCTGTGCAGGGCCCTGTGGGCATCCCCCACCTCGGGGGAGAGGGCCAGGGGGCCGGGCATCCCGAGGCGCCAGGGCATCCCCAGATGCTGGCGCCCACCCCTGTGCCCAGGCGCTGCTGGGCCCTAACTCCTCCCGAGTCATCAAAGGTCAGCTCGGTCCGTTTTTGTTTCCGCTGCTGGATATTTTTTGAGGAAAGGGGAAATACTGAGGTTTCCCACTGCGCCTGATAATCCTAAGTATAAGCGACCTTGGGCCCCAGCCTGGCGATTTCAGTGACTGGCCTAGCTCTTCACCAGCCCTCAGTGTTAACAGCTACACAACAGGAAACCTTGCTAACAGAGCAAGTTCTGCAAGCTCGGGAACCTCTCAGAGAAAAAGTGCTCAGGACTCAAACTCGAGTCAGAGAGCTCGGGCACCACAAAGGCTTTCCAACTTCCCCCCTCAGGAGGGAGCTCAGGGTCCTTCCCGCTCCATTCTACGAGGAGTCAATCCGAGACGCTTACCGGCACCTGGGATGGAGTCTTTTCTCTCACCCTGCTCTACACGACAGTTTAGAATATTGTCTGAACAGTCACTGGGGGCCCAGTGACTGCAGAAGTCACACGCCCTAAACTGTCACCACTGTGGAGAACTTTAGAAACCTATCTCCTGTTCTTTCGATTACTGTTCCGCTGCTCTTGGTACTCCTTTATATGTCTGCTCATAGGTGCAAACTGAAACCCTAACTGCTACATGTGCACTTCTGCAGAAGAGTGCGAACAAATCACACTTTTGTGGGCTGGACTTAACTCCAAAATGAAGTGATTTCCAAGTTTCCCTAGAGAACAAACCATCGCTGCGGGCACTGAGCGCTTCGGTAACAGGCAAGGGCGGGTGCTCCTGGGCGGCCGGCTGCTGGCTTAGGTGCTCAGACCTTGCCCTCCTCCTGGAGGAGGAGGTGATGCAGGCCTGGAGCCAGCTCCCCAGCACGTCCAGGCAGGTGAGCCTCCAGACTCGAACGCTGCCAGCTACCTTTTAGGATCACACCCGCCAACACAGGAAGTACCCGATCACATTAAGTCTCAACACAGTAACTCTGCAGTGATGAACTGCATAGCTGCCCATATTTAGACATTTACAGTTCACTGTAACATTACATGGTTAAAGACATTACCTCATTTCCTGTTCTTTCAGCAGCATGATTACCAGAGCCGAACCCCACGGTGACTTCAGAAATCGCGCCTTGTTTTTAAACCCAGGGCCAAGCAGGAGATCTCTGCAGCACTGAATACCCGGATCCTAGAAGTCTCCACAGGACGGCGAGCCTCCGGCACTCCTCCCCCAACCCCAGCACCATTCTCTAAGCCCATCAGCTTCCAGACTACGATGGTAACAAAAGCCTCCAGAGACCTTTCAGAAGCCGCATCTTTCGGTTTCCCTGGTGATCACGTCGTCACCACCGTTTGCAGGCCCAATGCCCAGTCATCATAGCAACCCATTCCTTTTTACAAGGACCTAACAGCGTTTTCTGAGAGCAAAATCCGGCCCCAACACAGATCTGTATAAGCAGTTCCTGTCTTTTTTATCCAAAGTCATGAATAGAAGTTTGAATAGGATATTTTCTGCTTAAATTTGAGATTATGAGCATTTTATGAATGAACTTCAGAGTAGTCAGGGACCACCTTCCTCGCTGAATGCCTGTGCTCCACCCTAAATAAACGTTCATCTGAGTCTAACGCAGCACACAGCAAACTACACACACCAAACTAGCTCCTCGGAGCCAGCAAAGCAGCCCCGCTTCCCAGCCACCCAACTCCACGTGCCGAGTGAAGCCCTCCCCTCCCTGTGCCCCCAGCCCCCTGGCCCCAGGACAGTCAGCCCCTCGCACTGACGCCGGGATGGTCATATGACTTCTTTGGCCGACGGGATGTCAGCAAACAAGCAAGTAGGTATGTGATAAGCACACTGACGCAGGAACCTGCTCTCCGGGAGTGGAACACAGCCTTGTTCAACCCGGTCTAGCCTCCAGGACAGCTACCAGTAGAGAGCAACACCAGCTGGGCCAGCCAGAGTCCAGCTGAACCTGGCCCAGGTGCTGACCCCTGAAACACTCCATACATCACCAGAAAGAGGAGAGGGACGGGCAGAAGACAAGAGTATCAAGATAAAGAGAGAGACGAAGAAAAAGCATGAATCAGTGAGTGAACGAGTCACAGTTTTGAGGGGGAGGGAGAAAATGCTTGTCAAGAACAGTATTTTATTACAAGTTGTTTTTTCAGTCGATCAGTCGTGTCCGACTCTGTGACCCCATGGACTGCAGCCCACCAGGTTCCTCTATCCATGGGATTCTCCGGGCTAGAACAGTGGGGTGGGTTGCCATTCCATTCTCCAGGGGATCTTCCCGACCCAGGGACAGAACTGTGTCTCCTGCACTGGCAGGCAGATTGTTTACCACTGAGCCCCCAGGGAAGCCCTTTATTACAAGTAGCATAATAAAAAACTTAAAATCACTTTCTGTGACAAATTACACCTTCGCTCAAGTACAAACCATGAAACAGAAGTTTCAAATCTGTGGGATCATGAGAAATATCCTTAGCAAAAGTCAATTTTTTTCTATAAATGAATTATCACATGGCTCTTGAGCAGTATAAAGGAGCAGAGAAATAAGTGGGCATGTGGTAAACGTGCTCAGAATACATTCCTCTTACACAGGAAGGGATGGACCATCACAAATATTCATGAAAATCTCTACATGTTGGCTTTGAACTCATGTTCCCAATCCATAGGGTGATGGAATAAGATGCCCCCAGAATTTGTGAGAAAAAGTCACGCCCCTTTGACTACTAACAACTTGATTCTGATGAGGGCCTGAAGAGGCAACGCAGCAAGCTCTTACCCTCAACATCCCCACTTGCTCCTGTTACCCAAGGCGTCCACACTGAGGAGTGACTTCTACGCCTGCTGACCTCAGGGGACAGCAGGCCTGGAAATGACACCTGAGTGTTATCCCTGTGTGGTTCCTAAAGACTGGAATGTCCTTACAGGAGGCCAAACCCGGTGACTACACCCAGGTGGGTCTGCAGGCCTCCGGCCACAAAGCAAGCCCTTCCTATCAGCTGCTGGCAGAGCGCCTGCCTCACCTGGCCGTTAGGCTCCTCAGGCCCTTCAGTCTAAGCTGACTCCCACAAACTGCCTTTTTCACAGCAATCTGGTTCCCCCAGCTGACCTGGGAGGGGCCACAGAAGCAGAAGCCACTGGGCAGCAGGAGGAGGTTTTCAGGCACTGATGAATTATCTGGGATCTGCCTGGCAGATATTTCTGGCGAGTTTGGTGGCCTAATTAGGTTCACCTGAGCTGAAAACGAGCTGCAAAAGGACAAACACCAAGCTTCCAGAACTGCAAAGGAGAGGCCTGCCCTGAAACCACAACGCCCAGGGGCCACAGTGGAGAAAACAGGATCTGGAGACCAGAAGCAACACCATTCTCTGAACCTCAGTTTCCAAATCTGTCAAAAGGGAATGCCGTCATCCCCATCACTGACTGGATGCTCCTGAAGATTTTAAGCGAGCCAAGGACCTGAAAGGCACGTAACCTGAAGACGTTTATCTACTACCGTCACCATGCGGGCAGCCAGCTCTCTCCCTCAGCATCCGCAGGCTTTCACTTTAACACTGCTTCTCCACAACTACATACTCATCTAATCTGGACTCTGGTGAAACCTGACCACTTGACCTAGCCATTACTAGTCAGAGGTCTCCAGGATGAGCTGTTTTTTCCCCAAGTTTCAGGAAATACAAAACCTCAATTTGAAAACACGCTACTTAACCAAACGCTTTTTATTCAGTCGACATAAACTGTAGAAAAAAATTCTTATTCTGTAGTGATCGAAAGGTGTCCGTTTGCTTCTTAAAAGCAACTCCAGAGTAGCCTGGGCTCATCTGCTCAAACCGAGAAAACAACAAAACCCACCACTAACGAAAAATGTACCGGTCACCATTTAGTTCAAAAAGCAGCACTAATTATTGACACCTTCTACGGCCGTTAGATCCAAGGGCAAACACGAAGCACTCACAAGCACGATCTCATTCAGAGCTCCCCATGACCCTGGGACGTGGCTCTCATTACCTCTCATCTGGCCAAGGTTGACGTAAAATCCTTTCAAGAGGCCAATCACCATGATAAATGTAGTCGTCCCAGTTTTCTCCAAACATCAGTGCGGCTCAGATGGCAAACAAATATACCTGACCTTTTACTAGGAACACTGCCAACAGCTGAAGTGTTCGCTAACAGTCTGTCCGTCGGATGTGACATGCTGTACAACTCAAAGAGACATGTTACTCAATAATAAGCCAATAATGGTAAAAATGTACCAGTACAGAGGCTAAAGGCATGCTGAACCACCAGCATTTATCCATCCCAAGAGGAATAAAAGATGTTCTATTAATAGAAAGTAAACCTCCAGTGAAATCTAAAATTATAGAACTGCAGAGCTGGAGGAGTCTTAGAGGTTCTGGAATGTCAAATACCTTACTTTACAAATGTGAAAATTGAGACTGAGAGACAGTGTCTTGGTAAAGGTCCCCCAGGAAGTCAGGGGACAAGCTATACTCACTCCTGCCCCAAGCCCCATAATCCTGCCACTATCCCAGGCACCACCCGGTCCACTGTGACCCCCAGAGTTCATATAAGGCACTAATCTGTAGCTCTTTTTACTACCAAACCTTTCCAAATATCAGGGTTTCCCTGGTGGCTCAGATGGTAAAGAAATCTGCCTGCAGTGCAGGAGATCCTAGCTGGATCCCTGGGTCAGGAAGATCCCTCGGAGAAGGAAATGGCAACCCACTCCAGTGTTCTTGCCTGGAGAATCCCATGGACAGAGGAGCCCGGCGGGCTGCAAAGAGTTGGACACGAATGAACAACAAACACTTCCACTTTACAAATATCAAACCACACAGCGTGGCCAGTCTGCAGGTTCACCTGTTTCCTTGCTCCATTCATTTTCCAGGAATGCTGAAGGAAACAGCCACCATCAGGAAGATTCAGAGGTAGCAAGAAGCGGCCTCGGGCAAAACAACCAGCTCACAAGAGCTTTGTTGGGTCCCTGCCTGTGGCTCATCACACAATTGTCTGTGTTAACTTTAGCAGAGACAGATAAGGAGGGCTCAGTCAGGAAACAAAGCCACCTCTGGAGAGGACTTCACTCCCCCGGGAAAGAGACCTGGAGGCTCTTTGCAGGAGGAAGTAGGATCCAGCCCAGAGTTCAGTACCGGCTGAACGACTTCAAATAGGGGTCAGTTACTCAGCCTCTCTGAGCTGTGTATTTCCTTTATCTTGTATCTCAGGGTTGCTGGAACAGGACAAAAGCTAACATTTAAACTAGCAAAGACACCCATACAGGCAGTGGGTATTCTTCCTGGGTTTATTCAATTAAAATTAAATAACAGTTAAATTCAGTTCCTCGGTGACACTAGTCTCATTGTAAGTTCCTTAACTAAAGGCAACCCCATGGTCGAGTTTACTGGAGGGCACAAACACAGAACATCGTCATCATCACAGAGACTTCTACTATCATACTGGGAGAGTCTCCCTGCCCCTCACGCAAGTCCAGACCTCCACAAAAGTCGTGTGCCTTTCTCTTTTATATCTCTCTCTAATCCACACCCTCTGCCACGCCTTGTGGTCCGCTCAACTTCTCTAGACTTCTGACAGCCACCCTGCTTCCGGTTTCAGCCCCTCTGGTCCCAGTCTCCAAAGTGACATTTCTGACAGCACATCTGAACTCTCAGGACCCCCACGCCCAGCTAATAAGCCAAATCCGTGATCTGGTTCCACTCCTGAGACCCAGCCTCTCCTCCCCACCCCCCCACCCACTGTGCCCCATGTCCATCTCTTGCGTGGAGGCTGGACTCACCCTGACACACAGACAGTCACCCTGATGAAGTCCTAGGTGACCTAGAGGCAGAGGACCAAACCTCCCCAGAAAGACTAGCAAGTTCCCAACGCCAGTCCCCAGGCAGAAAACTGTGGGCTGCAACAGGAAGAGCAGGACTGGTCTTTGGGTCTAGACTTGATGAAGCCAGCCATGCGTGAGGTCCTCGCTGGCAACACCCTGGTCCAGGTCACCTCCCACCTTTCCTGTGGTCTTGCTCCCTCCAACCAATTCTCCCGCACCAGACGCAGTGACTGTTCAAAAACACAAAATCTATTTTCACTCTGCTCCTCAAACCCCTCAATGGGGCCCCACTCCTTTCCAGCACCAAATCCTCTCTGCTGTACTGAGTTGCCTCAATCATGTGTGACTCTCTGTGACCCCATGGACTGTAGCCCACCAGGCTCCTCTGTCCAAGGAATTCTGCAGGCAAGAACACTGGAGTAGGTTGCCATTCCCTTCTTCAGGGGATCCTCCTGACCAAAGGACTGAAGCCGGGTCTCCTGCCTTGTAGGCAGATTTACCACTGACCCACCGGGGAAGCCCCCAGATCTACCTGCTTTGGTCCTGACCCCCTTGGCCCACCTCTTTCCTGCCCCTCGCCATCGCACTCTAAGTTTTCCAATTTCCTCCATTCCAGTCTTCCCTACTCCAAACACCTCCCTCACTCCTCTTGCACCGATCAACGCCCACTTTCCTTCATCTCTGAGCTGGTCTACAATGCACTCAGGGGGACAGTGAAAGCAGTAATTCAGGAAAGGGCCAAGGGCATGGGGCCTCAAGGAACAAAGCTGGATTCTTCTCACTTCAGATTCTAATTGCTTGAGGACCTTGTTCATTAAGGTCTTATTCCTCCAGTCAGAGGCTTCCCTGGGGGCAGAGTGGCAAAGAACCCACCTGCCAAGCAATAGACTCAGGCTCAACCCCTGGGTGTGGAAAATCCCCTGGAGAAGGAAATGCAACGAACTCAGGTATTCTTGCCTGGGAAATCCTTCCGACAAGAGGAGTCTGGCGGGCTAGTCCCGGGGGCTGCCAAAAGTCAGATACAATTTAGCAACTAAACCACCACCACCACCACAACCTTTATCTTGATCCACCCCAAGCCCCTCATCTACTTAGCTCTGCCTCCCTCCACAACACATCTGTTCTCTAGGTGCTTCTGTGGGGCCATATGAGCCTCAGCAAAGGGCATTAAAAGTTAAAGACTGTCCTGCTTTGGCCTCAGTGCAACAGTCAACACAGTGCAAGTGCTACAGCCCCTGCCCGGCCACAAAGGGTCATCAGATGACTCATTATACACCTCTACTTCTTTTATATTAAGAATTTACAAACACCCAGGAACTCTTTCACAGATGCCCGATGGGTCCACAGACAGCAAGTTTGAGAAGCCCAGCCTCCAGACCTGCGTGGACAGGGAGCCAAAAGGGACTGAACCTCAAGGGCAGGTGGTGGAGGGTGGGGACGGCAGTCTAGGGATACAGGGGGTGGCTAAGGAGAGACGGCATGGGGGTAGGGGGGAGCTTCACGGCCCAGGGGGTTTCTGAAGAGGCCTGGGGAAGGAAAAGTCAGGGACAGTCCCTGGGGTCCTGAAGGAATCTGGGGAGGTTTCTGGAACTGAGGATCCTCGGGGGTCCCGGGACCCTGAAGCGGCGGCAGGGCCTCAGGGGGTCTCGGAGTCTGGGTTGGGTAGAGTCCTGAAGGGTTTCGGGAGAGGACTCTGAAAAGTGTAGGGCAAGAGGTGGACGGCGACCCCCACAGGGTCTCGGGGGCCAGGGGTGTCTGGAGGGGCCGGGGCGGATCCCGGGGGGTCTTCGGGGCTGGGGTTCCCGAGAAGGGTTGGGGGTGCGTCTTGGGCACCGAGGTCCGTCGGGGTCCTTCAGGCGGCCGTGGATCCCGAGAGTGGCCGGGGGGTCTGGAGGGGCAGGGACGGGTCCTGAGGGTCTCGAGGTCTTGAGGGGGCCTGTCTCCACTCGGCACCCCCGGGCCGCCCCCCGCCAGTCAGCTCACCCCACGGCGCCTCCTCCGGCTCAGCGGGTCCAAGTCTCAGGGAGCTCCGGGCGGCCTTGCGCTGGGGTCGCCTGGCCGAAGGCGGTCTGCCGGGAGGGCGACAGCGCGCGCGCCGGAGCCGGAGCCGGAGCCGGAGCCGGAGCCGGAGCCGGAGCCGAAGTCGGAATGGGAGGCGGAGCTGGAGAAATCAACGCCGCACCGCCCTCAGGCACCACTCCAACGGAGGCCGGCCACAGCACGGCCGCAAAGCCTTCCCCCGCGCGCCCGCCCCCGCCGCGCGAAGGTTCCGCCCCGAAACCAACCGCCCCAAAGCCGCAGGCCCCGCCCCTTGAGGCCCCGCCCCCACCGTTGGCGCAGGCGCGGTCGAGTGCGCCGGGCGGTTCAGTTCAATTCTCTCAGTTGTATCCGACCCTTCGCGACCTCATGGACTGCAGCACGCCAGGCCTCCCTGTCCATCGCCAACTCCTGGGGTTTACTCAGACTCACGACCATTGAGTCGGTGATGCCATCCAACCATCTCATCCTCTGTCGTCCCCTTCTCCTGCCTTCAGTCTTTCCCAGCATCAGGGTCTTTTCAGATGAGTCAGTTCTTCGCATCATGTGGCCAAAGTATTGTAGCTTCAGCTTCAGCATCAGTCCTTCCAATGAATATTCAGGACTGATTTCCTTTAGGATGGACTGGTTGGATCTCCTTGCATCCAAGGGACTCTCAAGAGGCTTCTCCAACACCACAGTTCAAAAGCATCAATTCTTCACCGCTCAGCTTTCTTTATGGTCCAACTCTCACATCCGTACATGACTACTGGAAAAACCAGAGCTTTGACTAGACCGACCTTTTTTGGCAAAGTAATGTCTCTACTTTTTAATATACTGTCTAAGTTGGTTCATAACTTTTCTTCCAAGGAGTAAGCGTCTTCTAATGTCATGGCTGCAATTATCATCTGCAGTGATTTTGGAGCCCAAAAAATAAAGTCTGAGACTGTTTACACCGTTTCCCCATCCATCTGCCATGAAGTGATGGGACCAGATGCCATGATCTTAGTTTTCTGAATGTTGAGTTTTAAGCCAACTTTTTCACTCTCCTCTTTCAGTTTCATCAAGAGGCTTTTTAGCTCCTCTTCACTCTCTGCCATAAGGGTGGTGTCATCTGCATATCTGAGGTTATTGATATTTCTCCCGGCAATCTTGATTCCAGCTTGTGTTTCTTCCAGTCCAGCGTTTCTCATGATGTACTCTGCATAGAAGTTAAATAAGCAGGGTGACAATATACTGCTTTGACATACTCTTTCCCCGATTTGGAACCAGTCTGTTGTTCCATGTCCAGTTCTAACTATTCCTTCCTAACCTGCCTACAGATTTCTCAGGAGGCAGATCAGGTGGTCTGGTATTCCCATCTCTAAGAATTTTCCAGAGTTTGTTGTGGAAGCACAACAGAGGCACAACAGAGCCCGCAGTCAAAGGCTTTGGCGTACTCAGTAAAGCAGAAGTAGAGCGTGGGTGGAGCTGAAACTCTGGTTGGCCCCCGCCTGCGGGTGCTCGCGGTGTGTCCTCAGTTTCTAAAATGGGTGCAGACACACTTTGCAGAGACATAGAGACCAACTGTGGTGTTGGGGAAGACTCGAGAGTCCCTTGGACTGCAAGGAGATCCAACCAGTCCATCCTAAAGGAAATCAGTCCTGATATTCATTGAAAGGACTGATGCCAAAGCTGAAGCTCCAATACTTTGGCCACCTGATGTGCAGAGCCGACTCATTGGAAAAGACCTTGATGCTGGGAAAGATTGAAGGCGGGAGGAGAAGGGGATGACAGAGGATGAGATGGTTGGATGGCATCACCGATGCAATGACATGAGTTTGAGCAAACTTCAGGAGTTGGTGATGGACAGAGAGGCCTGGCATGCTGCAGTCCCTGATGTTGCGAAGAGTCGAACACAACTGAGCGACTGAACTGAACCGAACTGAGAGAACATTAAGTGGGATCGGAGGTACCCCTCTCTAGCCAGGCCCCGCACCATACTCATGCACACCTTCAATTCTCCAACCTGAGATGGGTCCAGACCCAGGTGGATCTCAGGTCCCCTGCTTGCCAACTGCCTGGCTAAAATCCCCAGTTCACTCCACTGACCCCGGGTTCTTTTCCTTCAGAGTTCCTACAGCCCTGAAACAACGTTCAGTAGTTATTTGTGTCTCCCCAGCCCTCCCCAGGGGAGCCAGGACCTTGTTCCTGGTGTCCAACCCTGGGACCCCACCCTCCACCATCCTCCATCTGGGAAACCAGAAGCTAGAACGGTTCTGGGCACACGCTGCTGCTGCTGCTGCTAAGTCCCTTCACTGCTGCCCAAATGTCGTGAATGAGTGAATGTCCACCCATGTTCTTATCAAGAAATACCCTCACCCGCAGACCGGGAATGGGAACGACTAGGGCTCGGGCCTGTGAGTCTCTGGGACACGCCCAGCTGATTTCGTGTCTCCAGCTGATATTCCTCTCCTCCCTTGTCTGCCCCTGGAAGCCTTTCCCTGCCCTGACCAAGACTTAACCACTTGCTCTTGCCAGCCTTCCCATGTTTCCTGAATCCACACTCCCTACCCGGCCCAGGGCAAGCCAGAGTTAATGGCTATTTCATCTCTCCTTAGCACTTTTTCTTTGCTCCCCCCACCTCGCCCCCTAGCTGATTTTAAAGTTGGCTAACATACCCCACCCTGTCTCCACCCCCACAGGAAGCCTCCAATTTGCAGGGGAAGTTCTGCTTGTGAGTTTCAGCAGCCTGTGAACTCTCTGGGGGCCCCAGAGCCCAGAGAACTGTGGGGGCCGCTGACTCAGGCCACTGGAAGAGGGGGAGAGGCGGGCTTCCTGTGGGTGCCAGCACTTACCTGAGATCTTTCCTGTGTTCCTTTAGGCCTAGGAAGAAGGTGAGGAAGTCACCGACATTGTTCCGGCTGGGAAACACAACCATCACTGCATAGAGTCCCTCCTACCCTGGACAAGGGGTCGGGATGCAGTGTGTTTCGGTTCCTGAGCACCCGTGTTACCTGAAAACTGGGCTCACCTCTTGGGGGGTGTCAAGCCAAAAGACAGCTAAGCCAAACAGTGAGAGAAGGAAGGATTTAGTCTCACTTGCAGCAAGTAAGGAAAACCATCAGGGGTCTTTCCAAAGCAGTGTCTCCCCGAAAAGCAAAATTGGTGAAGTATTAAGCTAAGGGGACAGGCATCTTCAAGAAGGGGACTGAGTAGAGGATTCTGCACTGAATGGAGGCAAAAATCAGCAGAATCCCACCCTTGGTTGATTGAGGTCAGGAAGGTCAACATCATCATCTTTCCATCCTCCCCCTGGGCGGGGTCCTTAGTTCCTGCAGATGGCAAAGACGGTATTGTATTATGGGCTTGAGTTCAGTTCAGTTCAGTTGCTTAGTTGTGTACAACTCTTTGAGGCTCCATGAACTGTAGCCCACCATTCCTCCTCATGGAATTCTCCAGGCAAGAATACTGGAGACAGTAGTCATTCCCTTCTCCATGGGATCTTCCCAACCGAGGGATCGAACCAGATCTCTCGAATTTCAGGCTGATTCTTTACCATCTGAGCCACAAGGGAAGCCGAGGAGGAACTGGGACTCTGTTTTATCACTGACTATTGTTTCTTGACAGCTTTTCCCTTGTTCCCTCACTTGTCTTAAGATCCTTGATTACTGAGACTTGTTCAAGGGTCAGGCTTAGATCCCCAAAAAGGTTTAAGCCAAAAATGGTTTCTCTTCTGTCAAGAAAGCCACACCTGGTTCTTTCTTCAGGGACCCCCTACCCTATATGATTGTACTCCTGCCCTTAAAACACAGCTCCTGCACAAGAGCAGACTCTGCACACGGACATCACCAGATGGTCAACACCGAAATCAGACTGATTATATTCTTTGCAGCCAAAGATGGAGAACCTCTATACAGTCAACAAAAACGAGACCAGGAGCTGACTGTGGCTCAGATCATGAACTCCTTATTGCCAAATTCAGACTCAAATTGAAGAAAGTAGGGAAAACCACTAGACCATTCAGGTATGACCTCAATCAAATCCCTTATGATTATACAGTGGAAGTGACAAATAGATTTAAGGGACTAGATCTGATAGATAGAGTGCCTGATGAACTATGGACTGAGGTTTGTGACATTGTACAGGAGACAGGGATCAAGACCATCCCCCTGGAATAGAAATGCAAAAAAGCAAAATGGCTGTCTGGGGAGGCCTTACAAATAACTGTGTAAAGAAGAGAGGTGAAAAGCAAAGGAGAAAAGGAAAGATATAAGCATCTGAATGCAGAGTTCCAAAGAATAGCAAGAAGAGATAAGAAAGCCTTCTTCAGCGATCAGTG
>NW_024070289.1:16843-33209 GCF_014754425.2 Oryx dammah
CACTGATCGCTGAAGAAGGCTTTCTTATCTCTTCTTGCTATTCTTTGGAACTCTGCATTCAGATGCTTATATCTTTCCTTTTCTCCTTTGCTTTTCACCTCTCTTCTTTACACAGTTATTTGTAAGGCCTCCCCAGACAGCCATTTTGCTTTTTTGCATTTCTATTCCAGGGGGATGGTCTTGATCCCTGTCTCCTGTACAATGTCACAAACCTCAGTCCATAGTTCATCAGGCACTCTATCTATCAGATCTAGTCCCTTAAATCTATTTGTCACTTCCACTGTATAATCATAAGGGATTTGATTGAGGTCATACCTGAATGGTCTAGTGGTTTTCCCTACTTTCTTCAATTTGAGTCTGAATTTGGCAATAAGGAGTTCATGATCTGAGCCACAGTCAGCTCCTGGTCTCGTTTTTGTTGACTGTATAGAGGTTCTCCATCTTTGGCTGCAAAGAATATAATCAGTCTGATTTCGGTGTTGACCATCTGGTGATGTCCGTGTGCAGAGTCTGCTCTTGTGCAGGAGCTGTGTTTTAAGGGCAGGAGTACAATCATATAGGGTAGGCGGTCCCTGAAGAAAGAACCAGGTGTGGCTTTCTTGACAGAAGAGAAACCATTTTTGGCTTAAACCTTTTTGGGGATCTAAGCCTGACCCTTGAACAAGTCTCAGTAATCAAGGATCTTAAGACAAGTGAGGGAACAAGGGAAAAGCTGTCAAGAAACAATAGTCAGTGATAAAACAGAGTCCCAGTTCCTCCTCGGCTTCCCTTGTGGCTCAGATGGTAAAGAATCAGCCTGAAATTCGAGAGATCTGGTTCGATCCCTCGGTTGGGAAGATCCCATGGAGAAGGGAATGACTACTGTCTCCAGTATTCTTGCCTGGAGAATTCCATGAGGAGGAATGGTGGGCTACAGTTCATGGAGCCTCAAAGAGTTGTACACAACTAAGCAACTGAACTGAACTGAACTCAAGCCCATAATACAATACCGTCTTTGCCATCTGCAGGAACTAAGGACCCCGCCCAGGGGGAGGATGGAAAGATGATGATGTTGACCTTCCTGACCTCAATCAACCAAGGGTGGGACTCTGCTGATTTTTGCCTCCATTCAGTGCAGAATCCTCTACTCAGTCCCCTTCTTGAAGATGCCTGTCCCCTTAGCTTAATACTTCACCAATTTTGCTTTTCGGGGAGACACTGCTTTGGAAAGACCCCTGATGGTTTTCCTTACTTGCTGCAAGTGAGACTAAATCCTTCCTTCTCTCACTGTTTGGCTTAGCTGTCTTTTGGCTTGACACCCCCCAAGAGGTGAGCCCAGTTTTCAGGTAACACGGGTGCTCAGGAACCGAAACACACTGCATCCCGACCCCTTGTCCAGGGTAGGAGGGACTCTATGCAGTGATGGTTGTGTTTCCCAGCCGGAACAATGTCGGTGACTTCCTCACCTTCTTCCTAGGCCTAAAGGAACACAGGAAAGATCTCAGGTAAGTGCTGGCACCCACAGGAAGCCCGCCTCTCCCCCTCTTCCAGTGGCCTGAGTCAGCGGCCCCCACAGTTCTCTGGGCTCTGGGGCCCCCAGAGAGTTCACAGGCTGCTGAAACTCACAAGCAGAACTTCCCCTGCAAATTGGAGGCTTCCTGTGGGGGTGGAGACAGGGTGGGGTATGTTAGCCAACTTTAAAATCAGCTAGGGGGCGAGGTGGGGGGAGCAAAGAAAAAGTGCTAAGGAGAGATGAAATAGCCATTAACTCTGGCTTGCCCTGGGCCGGGTAGGGAGTGTGGATTCAGGAAACATGGGAAGGCTGGCAAGAGCAAGTGGTTAAGTCTTGGTCAGGGCAGGGAAAGGCTTCCAGGGGCAGACAAGGGAGGAGAGGAATATCAGCTGGAGACACGAAATCAGCTGGGCGTGTCCCAGAGACTCACAGGCCCGAGCCCTAGTCGTTCCCATTCCCGGTCTGCGGGTGAGGGTATTTCTTGATAAGAACATGGGTGGACATTCACTCATTCACGACATTTGGGCAGCAGTGAAGGGACTTAGCAGCAGCAGCAGCAGCGTGTGCCCAGAACCGTTCTAGCTTCTGGTTTCCCAGATGGAGGATGGTGGAGGGTGGGGTCCCAGGGTTGGACACCAGGAACAAGGTCCTGGCTCCCCTGGGGAGGGCTGGGGAGACACAAATAACTACTGAACGTTGTTTCAGGGCTGTAGGAACTCTGAAGGAAAAGAACCCGGGGTCAGTGGAGTGAACTGGGGATTTTAGCCAGGCAGTTGGCAAGCAGGGGACCTGAGATCCACCTGGGTCTGGACCCATCTCAGGTTGGAGAATTGAAGGTGTGCATGAGTATGGTGCGGGGCCTGGCTAGAGAGGGGTACCTCCGATCCCACTTAATGTTCTCTCAGTTCGGTTCAGTTCAGTCGCTCAGTTGTGTTCGACTCTTCGCAACATCAGGGACTGCAGCATGCCAGGCCTCTCTGTCCATCACCAACTCCTGAAGTTTGCTCAAACTCATGTCATTGCGTCGGTGATGCCATCCAACCATCTCATCCTCTGTCATCCCCTTCTCCTCCCGCCTTCAATCTTTCCCAGCATCAAGGTCTTTTCCAATGAGTCGGCTCTGCACATCAGGTGGCCAAAGTATTGGAGCTTCAGCTTTGGCATCAGTCCTTTCAATGAATATCAGGACTGATTTCCTTTAGGATGGACTGGTTGGATCTCCTTGCAGTCCAAGGGACTCTCGAGTCTTCCCCAACACCACAGTTGGTCTCTATGTCTCTGCAAAGTGTGTCTGCACCCATTTTAGAAACTGAGGACACACCGTGAGCACCCGCAGGCGGGGGCCAACCAGAGTTTCAGCTCCACCCACGCTCTACTTCTGCTTTACTGAGTACGCCAAAGCCTTTGACTGCGGGCTCTGTTGTGCCTCTGTTGTGCTTCCACAACAAACTCTGGAAAATTCTTAGAGATGGGAATACCAGACCACCTGATCTGCCTCCTGAGAAATCTGTAGGCAGGTTAGGAAGGAATAGTTAGAACTGGACATGGAACAACAGACTGGTTCCAAATCGGGGAAAGAGTATGTCAAAGCAGTATATTGTCACCCTGCTTATTTAACTTCTATGCAGAGTACATCATGAGAAACGCTGGACTGGAAGAAACACAAGCTGGAATCAAGATTGCCGGGAGAAATATCAATAACCTCAGATATGCAGATGACACCACCCTTATGGCAGAGAGTGAAGAGGAGCTAAAAAGCCTCTTGATGAAACTGAAAGAGGAGAGTGAAAAAGTTGGCTTAAAACTCAACATTCAGAAAACTAAGATCATGGCATCTGGTCCCATCACTTCATGGCAGATGGATGGGGAAACAGTGTAAACAGTCTCAGACTTTATTTTTTGGGCTCCAAAATCACTGCAGATGATAACTGCAGCCATGACATTAGAAGACGCTTACTCCTTGGAAGAAAAGTTATGAACCAACTTAGACAGTATATTAAAAAGTAGAGACATTACTTTGCCAAAAAAGGTCGGTCTAGTCAAAGCTCTGGTTTTTCCAGTAGTCATGTACGGATGTGAGAGTTGGACCATAAAGAAAGCTGAGCGGTGAAGAATTGATGCTTTTGAACTGTGGTGTTGGAGAAGCCTCTTGAGAGTCCCTTGGACTGCAAGGAGATCCAACCAGTCCATCCTAAAGGAAATCAGTCCTGAATATTCATTGGAAGGACTGATGCTGAAGCTGAAGCTACAATACTTTGGCCACATGATGCGAAGAACTGACTCATCTGAAAAGACCCTGATGCTGGGAAAGACTGAAGGCAGGAGAAGGGGACGACAGAGGATGAGATGGTTGGATGGCATCACCGACTCAATGGTCGTGAGTCTGAGTAAACCCCAGGAGTTGGCGATGGACAGGGAGGCCTGGCGTGCTGCAGTCCATGAGGTCGCGAAGGGTCGGATACAACTGAGAGAATTGAACTGAACCGCCCGGCGCACTCGACCGCGCCTGCGCCAACGGTGGGGGCGGGGCCTCAAGGGGCGGGGCCTGCGGCTTTGGGGCGGTTGGTTTCGGGGCGGAACCTTCGCGCGGCGGGGGCGGGCGCGCGGGGGAAGGCTTTGCGGCCGTGCTGTGGCCGGCCTCCGTTGGAGTGGTGCCTGAGGGCGGTGCGGTGTTGATTTCTCCAGCTCCGCCTCCCATTCCGACTTCGGCTCCGGCTCCGGCTCCGGCTCCGGCTCCGGCGCGCGCGCTGTCGCCCTCCCGGCAGACCGCCTTCGGCCAGGCGACCCCAGCGCAAGGCCGCCCGGAGCTCCCTGAGACTTGGACCCGCTGAGCCGGAGGAGGCGCCGTGGGGTGAGCTGACTGGCGGGGGGCGGCCCGGGGGTGCCGAGTGGAGACAGGCCCCCTCAAGACCTCGAGACCCTCAGGACCCGTCCCTGCCCCTCCAGACCCCCCGGCCACTCTCGGGATCCACGGCCGCCTGAAGGACCCCGACGGACCTCGGTGCCCAAGACGCACCCCCAACCCTTCTCGGGAACCCCAGCCCCGAAGACCCCCCGGGATCCGCCCCGGCCCCTCCAGACACCCCTGGCCCCCGAGACCCTGTGGGGGTCGCCGTCCACCTCTTGCCCTACACTTTTCAGAGTCCTCTCCCGAAACCCTTCAGGACTCTACCCAACCCAGACTCCGAGACCCCCTGAGGCCCTGCCGCCGCTTCAGGGTCCCGGGACCCCCGAGGATCCTCAGTTCCAGAAACCTCCCCAGATTCCTTCAGGACCCCAGCGACTGTCCCTGACTTTTCCTTCCCCAGGCCTCTTCAGAAACCCCCTGGGCCGTGAAGCTCCCCCCTACCCCCATGCCGTCTCTCCTTAGCCACCCCCTGTATCCCTAGACTGCCGTCCCCACCCTCCACCACCTGCCCTTGAGGTTCAGTCCCTTTTGGCTCCCTGTCCACGCAGGTCTGGAGGCTGGGCTTCTCAAACTTGCTGTCTGTGGACCCATCGGGCATCTGTGAAAGAGTTCCTGGGTGTTTGTAAATTCTTAATATAAAAGAAGTAGAGGTGTATAATGAGTCATCTGATGACCCTTTGTGGCCGGGCAGGGGCTGTAGCACTTGCACTGTGTTGACTGTTGCACTGAGGCCAAAGCAGGACAGTCTTTAACTTTTAATGCCCTTTGCTGAGGCTCATATGGCCCCACAGAAGCACCTAGAGAACAGATGTGTTGTGGAGGGAGGCAGAGCTAAGTAGATGAGGGGCTTGGGGTGGATCAAGATAAAGGTTGTGGTGGTGGTGGTGGTTTAGTTGCTAAATTGTATCTGACTTTTGGCAGCCCCCGGGACTAGCCCGCCAGACTCCTCTTGTCGGAAGGATTTCCCAGGCAAGAATACCTGAGTTCGTTGCATTTCCTTCTCCAGGGGATTTTCCACACCCAGGGGTTGAGCCTGAGTCTATTGCTTGGCAGGTGGGTTCTTTGCCACTCTGCCCCCAGGGAAGCCTCTGACTGGAGGAATAAGACCTTAATGAACAAGGTCCTCAAGCAATTAGAATCTGAAGTGAGAAGAATCCAGCTTTGTTCCTTGAGGCCCCATGCCCTTGGCCCTTTCCTGAATTACTGCTTTCACTGTGCCCCTGAGTGCATTGTAGACCAGCTCAGAGCTGAAGGAAAGTGGGCGTTGATCGGTGCAAGAGGAGTGAGGGAGGTGTTTGGAGTAGGGAAGACTGGAATGGAGGAAATTGGAAAACTTAGAGTGCGATGGCGAGGGGCAGGAAAGAGGTGGGCCAAGGGGGTCAGGACCAAAGCAGGTAGATCTGGGGGCTTCCCCGGTGGGTCAGTGGTAAATCTGCCTACAAGGCAGGAGACCCGGCTTCAGTCCTTTGGTCAGGAGGATCCCCTGAAGAAGGGAATGGCAACCTACTCCAGTGTTCTTGCCTGCAGAATTCCTTGGACAGAGGAGCCTGGTGGGCTACAGTCCATGGGGTCACAGAGAGTCACACATGATTGAGGCAACTCAGTACAGCAGAGAGGATTTGGTGCTGGAAAGGAGTGGGGCCCCATTGAGGGGTTTGAGGAGCAGAGTGAAAATAGATTTTGTGTTTTTGAACAGTCACTGCGTCTGGTGCGGGAGAATTGGTTGGAGGGAGCAAGACCACAGGAAAGGTGGGAGGTGACCTGGACCAGGGTGTTGCCAGCGAGGACCTCACGCATGGCTGGCTTCATCAAGTCTAGACCCAAAGACCAGTCCTGCTCTTCCTGTTGCAGCCCACAGTTTTCTGCCTGGGGACTGGCGTTGGGAACTTGCTAGTCTTTCTGGGGAGGTTTGGTCCTCTGCCTCTAGGTCACCTAGGACTTCATCAGGGTGACTGTCTGTGTGTCAGGGTGAGTCCAGCCTCCACGCAAGAGATGGACATGGGGCACAGTGGGTGGGGGGGTGGGGAGGAGAGGCTGGGTCTCAGGAGTGGAACCAGATCACGGATTTGGCTTATTAGCTGGGCGTGGGGGTCCTGAGAGTTCAGATGTGCTGTCAGAAATGTCACTTTGGAGACTGGGACCAGAGGGGCTGAAACCGGAAGCAGGGTGGCTGTCAGAAGTCTAGAGAAGTTGAGCGGACCACAAGGCGTGGCAGAGGGTGTGGATTAGAGAGAGATATAAAAGAGAAAGGCACACGACTTTTGTGGAGGTCTGGACTTGCGTGAGGGGCAGGGAGACTCTCCCAGTATGATAGTAGAAGTCTCTGTGATGATGACGATGTTCTGTGTTTGTGCCCTCCAGTAAACTCGACCATGGGGTTGCCTTTAGTTAAGGAACTTACAATGAGACTAGTGTCACCGAGGAACTGAATTTAACTGTTATTTAATTTTAATTGAATAAACCCAGGAAGAATACCCACTGCCTGTATGGGTGTCTTTGCTAGTTTAAATGTTAGCTTTTGTCCTGTTCCAGCAACCCTGAGATACAAGATAAAGGAAATACACAGCTCAGAGAGGCTGAGTAACTGACCCCTATTTGAAGTCGTTCAGCCGGTACTGAACTCTGGGCTGGATCCTACTTCCTCCTGCAAAGAGCCTCCAGGTCTCTTTCCCGGGGGAGTGAAGTCCTCTCCAGAGGTGGCTTTGTTTCCTGACTGAGCCCTCCTTATCTGTCTCTGCTAAAGTTAACACAGACAATTGTGTGATGAGCCACAGGCAGGGACCCAACAAAGCTCTTGTGAGCTGGTTGTTTTGCCCGAGGCCGCTTCTTGCTGCCTCTGAATCTTCCTGATGGTGGCTGTTTCCTTCAGCATTCCTGGAAAATGAATGGAGCAAGGAAACAGGTGAACCTGCAGACTGGCCACGCTGTGTGGTTTGATATTTGTAAAGTGGAAGTGTTTGTTGTTCATTCGTGTCCAACTCTTTGCAGCCCGCCGGGCTCCTCTGTCCATGGGATTCTCCAGGCAAGAACACTGGAGTGGGTTGCCATTTCCTTCTCCGAGGGATCTTCCTGACCCAGGGATCCAGCTAGGATCTCCTGCACTGCAGGCAGATTTCTTTACCATCTGAGCCACCAGGGAAACCCTGA
This sequence comes from Oryx dammah, assembly GCF_014754425.2. Taxonomy (NCBI): domain Eukaryota; kingdom Metazoa; phylum Chordata; class Mammalia; order Artiodactyla; family Bovidae; genus Oryx; species Oryx dammah. Next base: position 24,391 of record NW_024070289.1, read on the forward strand.
TATTTGGAAAGGTTTGGTAGTAAAAAGAGCTACAGATTAGTGCCTTATATGAACTCTGGGGGTCACAGTGGACCGGGTGGTGCCTGGGATAGTGGCAGGATTATGGGGCTTGGGGCAGGAGTGAGTATAGCTTGTCCCCTGACTTCCTGGGGGACCTTTACCAAGACACTGTCTCTCAGTCTCAATTTTCACATTTGTAAAGTAAGGTATTTGACATTCCAGAACCTCTAAGACTCCTCCAGCTCTGCAGTTCTATAATTTTAGATTTCACTGGAGGTTTACTTTCTATTAATAGAACATCTTTTATTCCTCTTGGGATGGATAAATGCTGGTGGTTCAGCATGCCTTTAGCCTCTGTACTGGTACATTTTTACCATTATTGGCTTATTATTGAGTAACATGTCTCTTTGAGTTGTACAGCATGTCACATCCGACGGACAGACTGTTAGCGAACACTTCAGCTGTTGGCAGTGTTCCTAGTAAAAGGTCAGGTATATTTGTTTGCCATCTGAGCCGCACTGATGTTTGGAGAAAACTGGGACGACTACATTTATCATGGTGATTGGCCTCTTGAAAGGATTTTACGTCAACCTTGGCCAGATGAGAGGTAATGAGAGCCACGTCCCAGGGTCATGGGGAGCTCTGAATGAGATCGTGCTTGTGAGTGCTTCGTGTTTGCCCTTGGATCTAACGGCCGTAGAAGGTGTCAATAATTAGTGCTGCTTTTTGAACTAAATGGTGACCGGTACATTTTTCGTTAGTGGTGGGTTTTGTTGTTTTCTCGGTTTGAGCAGATGAGCCCAGGCTACTCTGGAGTTGCTTTTAAGAAGCAAACGGACACCTTTCGATCACTACAGAATAAGAATTTTTTTCTACAGTTTATGTCGACTGAATAAAAAGCGTTTGGTTAAGTAGCGTGTTTTCAAATTGAGGTTTTGTATTTCCTGAAACTTGGGGAAAAAACAGCTCATCCTGGAGACCTCTGACTAGTAATGGCTAGGTCAAGTGGTCAGGTTTCACCAGAGTCCAGATTAGATGAGTATGTAGTTGTGGAGAAGCAGTGTTAAAGTGAAAGCCTGCGGATGCTGAGGGAGAGAGCTGGCTGCCCGCATGGTGACGGTAGTAGATAAACGTCTTCAGGTTACGTGCCTTTCAGGTCCTTGGCTCGCTTAAAATCTTCAGGAGCATCCAGTCAGTGATGGGGATGACGGCATTCCCTTTTGACAGATTTGGAAACTGAGGTTCAGAGAATGGTGTTGCTTCTGGTCTCCAGATCCTGTTTTCTCCACTGTGGCCCTGGGCGTTGTGGTTTCAGGGCAGGCCTCTCCTTTGCAGTTCTGGAAGCTTGGTGTTTGTCCTTTTGCAGCTCGTTTTCAGCTCAGGTGAACCTAATTAGGCCACCAAACTCGCCAGAAATATCTGCCAGGCAGATCCCAGATAATTCATCAGTGCCTGAAAACCTCCTCCTGCTGCCCAGTGGCTTCTGCTTCTGTGGCCCCTCCCAGGTCAGCTGGGGGAACCAGATTGCTGCGAAAAAGGCAGTTTGTGGGAGTCAGCTTAGACTGAAGGGCCTGAGGAGCCTAACGGCCAGGTGAGGCAGGCGCTCTGCCAGCAGCTGATAGGAAGGGCTTGCTTTGTGGCCGGAGGCCTGCAGACCCACCTGGGTGTAGTCACCGGGTTTGGCCTCCTGTAAGGACATTGCAGTCTTTAGGAACCACACAGGGATAACACTCAGGTGTCATTTCCAGGCCTGCTGTCCCCTGAGGTCAGCAGGCGTAGAAGTCACTCCTCAGTGTGGACGCCTTGGGTAACAGGAGCAAGTGGGGATGTTGAGGGTAAGAGCTTGCTGCGTTGCCTCTTCAGGCCCTCATCAGAATCAAGTTGTTAGTAGTCAAAGGGGCGTGACTTTTTCTCACAAATTCTGGGGGCATCTTATTCCATCACCCTATGGATTGGGAACATGAGTTCAAAGCCAACATGTAGAGATTTTCATGAATATTTGTGATGGTCCATCCCTTCCTGTGTAAGAGGAATGTATTCTGAGCACGTTTACCACGTGCCCACTTATTTCTCTGCTCCTTTATACTGCTCAAGAGCCATGTGATAATTCATTTATAGAAAAAAATTGACTTTTGCTAAGGATATTTCTCATGATCCCACAGATTTGAAACTTCTGTTTCATGGTTTGTACTTGAGCGAAGGTGTAATTTGTCACAGAAAGTGATTTTAAGTTTTTTATTATGCTACTTGTAATAAAGGGCTTCCCTGGGGGCTCAGTGGTAAACAATCTGCCTGCCAGTGCAGGAGACAGTTCTGTCCCTGGGTCGGGAAGATCCCCTGGAGAATGGAATGGCAACCCACCCCACTGTTCTAGCCCGGAGAATCCCATGGATAGAGGAACCTGGTGGGCTGCAGTCCATGGGGTCGCAGAGTCGGACACGACTGATCGACTGAAAAAACAACTTGTAATAAAATACTGTTCTTGACAAGCATTTTCTCCCTCCCCCTCAAAACTGTGACTCGTTCACTCACTGATTCATGCTTTTTCTTCGTCTCTCTCTTTATCTTGATACTCTTGTCTTCTGCCCGTCCCTCTCCTCTTTCTGGTGATGTATGGAGTGTTTCAGGGGTCAGCACCTGGGCCAGGTTCAGCTGGACTCTGGCTGGCCCAGCTGGTGTTGCTCTCTACTGGTAGCTGTCCTGGAGGCTAGACCGGGTTGAACAAGGCTGTGTTCCACTCCCGGAGAGCAGGTTCCTGCGTCAGTGTGCTTATCACATACCTACTTGCTTGTTTGCTGACATCCCGTCGGCCAAAGAAGTCATATGACCATCCCGGCGTCAGTGCGAGGGGCTGACTGTCCTGGGGCCAGGGGGCTGGGGGCACAGGGAGGGGAGGGCTTCACTCGGCACGTGGAGTTGGGTGGCTGGGAAGCGGGGCTGCTTTGCTGGCTCCGAGGAGCTAGTTTGGTGTGTGTAGTTTGCTGTGTGCTGCGTTAGACTCAGATGAACGTTTATTTAGGGTGGAGCACAGGCATTCAGCGAGGAAGGTGGTCCCTGACTACTCTGAAGTTCATTCATAAAATGCTCATAATCTCAAATTTAAGCAGAAAATATCCTATTCAAACTTCTATTCATGACTTTGGATAAAAAAGACAGGAACTGCTTATACAGATCTGTGTTGGGGCCAGATTTTGCTCTCAGAAAACGCTGTTAGGTCCTTGTAAAAAGGAATGGGTTGCTATGATGACTGGGCATTGGGCCTGCAAACGGTGGTGACGACGTGATCACCAGGGAAACCGAAAGATGCGGCTTCTGAAAGGTCTCTGGAGGCTTTTGTTACCATCGTAGTCTGGAAGCTGATGGGCTTAGAGAATGGTGCTGGGGTTGGGGGAGGAGTGCCGGAGGCTCGCCGTCCTGTGGAGACTTCTAGGATCCGGGTATTCAGTGCTGCAGAGATCTCCTGCTTGGCCCTGGGTTTAAAAACAAGGCGCGATTTCTGAAGTCACCGTGGGGTTCGGCTCTGGTAATCATGCTGCTGAAAGAACAGGAAATGAGGTAATGTCTTTAACCATGTAGTGTTACAGTGAACTGTAAATGTCTAAATATGGGCAGCTATGCAGTTCATCACTGCAGAGTTACTGTGTTGAGACTTAATGTGATCGGGTACTTCCTGTGTTGGCGGGTGTGATCCTAAAAGGTAGCTGGCAGCGTTCGAGTCTGGAGGCTCACCTGCCTGGACGTGCTGGGGAGCTGGCTCCAGGCCTGCATCACGTCCTCCTCCAGGAGGAGGGCAAGGTCTGAGCACCTAAGCCAGCAGCCAGCCGCCCAGGAGCACCCGCCCTTGCCTGTTACCGAAGCGCTCAGTGCCCGCAGCGATGGTTTGTTCTCTAGGGAAACTTGGAAATCACTTCATTTTGGAGTTAAGTCCAGCCCACAAAAGTGTGATTTGTTCGCACTCTTCTGCAGAAGTGCACATGTAGCAGTTAGGGTTTCAGTTTGCACCTATGAGCAGACATATAAAGGAGTACCAAGAGCAGCGGAACAGTAATCGAAAGAACAGGAGATAGGTTTCTAAAGTTCTCCACAGTGGTGACAGTTTAGGGCGTGTGACTTCTGCAGTCACTGGGCCCCCAGTGACTGTTCAGACAATATTCTAAACTGTCGTGTAGAGCAGGGTGAGAGAAAAGACTCCATCCCAGGTGCCGGTAAGCGTCTCGGATTGACTCCTCGTAGAATGGAGCGGGAAGGACCCTGAGCTCCCTCCTGAGGGGGGAAGTTGGAAAGCCTTTGTGGTGCCCGAGCTCTCTGACTCGAGTTTGAGTCCTGAGCACTTTTTCTCTGAGAGGTTCCCGAGCTTGCAGAACTTGCTCTGTTAGCAAGGTTTCCTGTTGTGTAGCTGTTAACACTGAGGGCTGGTGAAGAGCTAGGCCAGTCACTGAAATCGCCAGGCTGGGGCCCAAGGTCGCTTATACTTAGGATTATCAGGCGCAGTGGGAAACCTCAGTATTTCCCCTTTCCTCAAAAAATATCCAGCAGCGGAAACAAAAACGGACCGAGCTGACCTTTGATGACTTGGGAGGAGTTAGGGCCCAGCAGCGCCTGGGCACAGGGGTGGGCGCCAGGGGGCAGCGCTGAGCTCGCCCACAGGCCCGCCCCAGCATCTGGGGATGCCCTGGCGCCTCGGGATGCCCGGCCCCCTGGCCCTCTCCCCCGAGGTGGGGGATGCCCACAGGGCCCTGCACAGGTCTGGGTCCATTTCATGGGATATTCTTAGGATCCTCTTTAGAGTCTAACGATGCTCCTGGACTGATTAAGCCTTGTTTCCTTGAAAATCATTGTTAGTGACCCAGTTCTGAATGAGGGGGAGGAAAAAAGATCACGCATGTGGAAGGGTGGTTTTCAGTTAGTGCTAGTTGGGCTGTGCCCAGCAGGCACTTAGACATTCTGTTGACCACTTTTCTGGAGAGCATTTTGGCAGCATGTGCTGAGATATTTTACAGGGTTCATACGCTGCAACTCAGCAGTTCTGCTTGTCAGAAATCTCTCCTAAATAAATCATTTCAAAGTAGATAAAAGCTTTGTGTGCAGAGGTGGTTGTCATAGAGCTCCAGCGATGTCCTGCCTTGGTGGGGAGGGGCGGGGTAGGTGAAGAGCCTGATGGCCTCGCAGTTGGATAGAGGTTGGCGCATGTTGCTGTAACACTTGTATTTATGAACAGTTTTTTCTTCTTCTTTTTTTTCCCTTTAGTTTTTTCTCTTTATGAATAGTTTTGAGTAACATAAGGAAATGCTTTTCTTAAAATGCATGAAAAAGTAAGATATGACCTATGGTCTCGAACGATGTAAACATTTTAAAGTGAAAAATCTAGAGGGAACTGTACAAATGCTACCAATCCTTGCGTGTAGGTAGTAGGATTATGGGTGTTTTAATCTTTATTTTTCTGTGTATTTCCTTATTTACAGTAAATATTAGGTATAGAATTGGTGGAGGCAGTATGATTCTGGAAAGGTGGTAGAATACGGAGATTGTTTGGCAATAGAGACCTAGCTGGTTGGAGAGTCCTGTTTTATGTAAGTTAAGAGTTGACCTTGGACTCAGACTGTTCCTTTGGACTGGGTTTCAGTGTGGCCAGGCGTGTCCCCAGAAGTGGTCCTGGAGCAGAGTGGTGACGGGACCGTGCAAAGCCCGGCTCTGGGCCGTCCCGCCGCCTCCTCCCCGCGCTTCCTTCCCTGTCTTCTCCCTCCAGAGTCGGGCTTCGGGGCACCTGGCTTGATAAGTCACACGATTAGGAGTGGGGGCTTAGGGACCATTTTGGATTATGTTTTTGTATGTGACAGTTTTCAGTAATTCTGATTTAGAGAGAGCTCTGGGCCTTTGATTTTAATTCCAGCCTCATCTCTCTTCCAGGGTACTGATGAAGGGACTTTCATCTGGGAAGTAGAAGTTGCCTCTGAATCCCTTTAGGACTCACAGATGGATTCAGTGGAAAAGACAACAAATAGAAGTGAACAAAAATCAAGGTAAATGACGTCGACTGCACCTTCACACGGGTGTACAGCCCCCGCAGATCTCCTCGTGTGTTAGTTAGTACCTGCGGGGGCCAGTAATACTGGGTCAGGAGGTGGTCTCAGGGGCCTTTGCCTCAATGTAAGAAACATCCCAGGAGACAGTTCTCTTTCTGCCCAAGGAAGCTCCTGTCACCTGGCCTCCGCACCAAGCAGCAGGGGATCAGAGGGTCACCTCTAAGGCTGGAGGGTGTCGTGCTTTGCAGGAAAGAAATCTCTGACGATAAATGGGCAGGTGGCGCCTCCGTGAACTAACACAGGAGGCAGTGCTTGCTGGGGAGTAGGTCGTGGAGGACCTGCATTTTGCCAGGGATTTTCTTTCTTGTCCCTGTAATCAGGGATCATTTATTGTCATAGTTTGTATTTACAAGCTCTTGGCAGTTTTAAAGAAATTTAAATTACTGAGCTTTTTTGTTTACATACACACGTCACTCTTATCAACACCTGGGGGACTCGAGATGGACAAGACAGTGCTGTCCCCACGTCCCTTACGGGATGCGGACTGACCCAGTGAGACGGACGCGCAGAAAGGGAAATGGATATGAAGAGCAGCGCGCAGGCCCGCCCTGTGGTCAGTGTGGGGGCGCGAGGCGTGTGTCCAGCGCGGGCTGTGTTGGACCCGCCACCGCACGGATGCTTGTGAGCTGCAGCATCGCCCTTGCGGTGGCCGTGCTTCCATGCTGGCTTTCATTCTTCCTCTCCCTTGTTTTTAAGCAGAAAGTTTTTAAAAAGCCTCATCCGGAAACAGCCCCAGGAGCTGCTCCTGGTCATTGGGACAGGTGTCAGCGCAGCGGTGGCCCCGGGGATCCCCGCCCTGTGCTCCTGGAGGAGCTGCATCGAGGCCGTCATCGAGGCCGCCGAGCAGCTGGAGGTGCTGCACCCCGGGGACGTGGCCGAGTTCCGCAGAAAGGTGACCAAGGACGGGGACCTGCTGGTGGTCGCCCATGACCTCATCCGGAAGATGTCCCCGGTAAGTGCTTTCCAGGTCAGTGCTTCCGGACTCCCTGGGGCTCGGGGTCAGGCTGGTGAACCGGGAGTCCAGGGCTTAAATGTCTCTATGAGTTGGGCTCACGAGCCAGAAGTCCTTCAGTTCATCAGAATCAGTTCAGTTCAGTTCAGTCACTCAGAGGGTCGTGTCCAACTCTTTGCGACCCCATGAATCACAGCACGCCAGGCCTCCCTGTCCATCACCAACTCTTGGAGTTCACTCAGACTCACGTCCACCGAGTCGGTGATGCCATCCAGCCATCTCATCCTCGGTCGTCCCCTTCTCCTCCTGCTCCCGATCCCTCCCAGCATCAGAGGCTTTTCCAGTGAGTCAACTCTTCGCATGAGGTGGCCAAAGTACTGGAGTTTCAGCTTTAGCATCATTCCTTCCAAAGAACACCCAGGGCTGATCTCCTTCAGAATGGACTGGTTGGATCTCCTTGCAGTCCAAGGGACTCTCAAGAGTCTTCTCCAACACCGCAGTTCAAAAGCATCAATTCTTCGGCGCTCAGCTTTCTTCACAGTCCAACTCTCGCATCCATACGTGACCACTGGAAAAACCATAGCCTTGACTAGACGGACCTTTGTTGGCAAAGTAATGTCTCTGCTTTTCAACATACTGTCTAGGTTGGTCATAACTTTCCTTCCAAGGAGTAAGCATCTTTTAATTTCATGGCTGCAGTCACCATCTGCAGTGATTTTGGAGCCCCCCAAAATAAAGTCTGACACTGTTTCCACTGTTTCCCCATCTATTTCCCATGAAGTGATGGGACCAGATGCCATGATCTTTGTTTTCTGAATGTTGAGCTTTAAGCCAACTTTTTCACTCTCCTCTTTCACTTTCATCAAGAGGCTTTTTAGCTCCTCTTCACTTTCTGCCATAAGGGTGGTGTCATCTGCATATCTGAGGTGATTGATATTTCTCCCGGCAATCTTGATTCCAGCTTGTGTTTCTTCCAGTCCAGCGTTTCTCATGATGTACACTGCACATAAGTTAAATAAGCAGGGTGACAGTATACAGCCTTGAGGTACTCCTTTTCCTATTTGGAACCAGTCTGTTGTTCCATGTCCAGTTATAACTGTTGCTTCCTGACCTGCATATAGGTTTCTCAAGAGGCAGATCAGGTGGTCTGGTATTCCCATCTCTTTCAGAATTTTCCACAGTTTATTGTGATCCACACAGTCAAAGGCTTTGGCATAGTCAAGAAAGCAGAAATCGATGTTTTTCTGGAACTCTCTTGCTTTTTCCATGATCCAGCAGATGTTGGCAATTTGACCTCTGGTTCCTCTGCCTTTTCTAAAACCAGCTCAAATAGCTGGAAGTTCACGGTTCACGTATTACTGAAGCCTGGCTTGGAGAATTTTGAGCATTACTTTACTAGCATGTGAGATGAGTGCAATTGTGCGGTAGTTTGAGCATTCTTTGGCATTGCCTTTCTTTGGAATTGGAATGAAAACTGACCTTTTCCAGTCCTGTGGCCACTGCTGAGTTTTCCAAATTTGCTGGCATATTGAATGCAGCACTTTCACAGCATCATCTTTCAGGATTTGAAATAGCTCAACTGGAATTCCGTCCCCTCCACTAGCTCTGTTCGTAGTGATGCTTTCTAAGGCCCACTTGACTTCACATTCCAGGATGTCTGGCTCTAGGTGAGTGATCACACCATCATGACTATCTTGGTTGTGAAGATCTTTTTTGTACAGTTCTTCTGTGTATTCCTGCCACCTCTTCTTAATATCTTCTGCTTCTGTTAGGTCCAGACAATT
>NW_024070290.1:0-16385 GCF_014754425.2 Oryx dammah
AAGAGCGCCACCTGGGAAGCCCACGCTCTTCCCTCCACTGATGAGGAAACTGAAGCTTGCACCAGCAGGGCACTCTGATGGCACTCTGATGGCACCAAGAGCCTCCCCCAGACGTGGACGCGGGGCCCCGGGCACCAGGCCCACACAGGGCTCTGCTGCCTGACGGCTCCAGAGCGGAAGCCCCCGGGGATCACCATCTGACACCGGGGGAGACCTCTGAGACCACCTGCCCCACACCTCCTCTCCGAGAGAGGACACCGCGCCCTCAGGACAGTCCAGGGCCTGCCACGCCAGCCCCATCTCCTGCTCTGCACTCAGAAGGCCCACTGGGGCAACGAGCCCAGGACATCGCTCAGAGCTCAGCCCTGCCTCACTGGGGCATCAACCCCATGGCGCTGACAGGTGGGGGCGGTGGCTTCATCATGTCTGCGACCAGGGAGACCCCTGGTCAGACACAGACCCCACAGAGGCCCGGGGCGGAACCTGAGCCCAGCAGCCCTGTCCAGGACCACCCCAGCCGTGGCCCTGCCCCCTCCTCTGCAGCTGTGCTGGGCTCCTGGACAGTCCACCCCTGACCCCACAAGCTCCACCAACCCCACACCCCCTGCGTCCATCCTAACTCCCCGCTCCTGTCGCGGCGCAGCCCACCCTGACAATGTGGTATGGCTGTTCATCACGAGGCTCAATCCTCAGCTTCATGACTGGGGCTGCCCCCCAGCACACAGGGAGGTGTGTATGGAATGCTCAACGTTGGGGAACCAAAGGAGGGAGATGGGGCTGCCTAGAAGCCTCGCAACTAAGCTGATAAACTTCTCACAAGTGGGGAGGGAAATGGAGGTGGAGCACACCGCTGGGGGTTCCTTTCTCAACAGCAGCTCATGGGGCCTCCCAGGCCACAGCCTGGGATTCAGGGCACCGAGCGTCTCCACGTTCAGCGCACATGAGGTCAGTCGCCCCACCAGGCCTGCAGCCCTGCGAGTGGCGGCCAGGTACAGGCTGTGCAGCCCCGTCAGGACTGGACAGCCCACAGGCGCCTGGCCCGGGGTTACTGCAAGCCTCCCCAAATGTGCACTGTGCATGGCAGCCTGCAGACACATCTCCGTGACGAATGGGGGCAGCGTGCCATCCCTGCTGACACACAGGGGCCGTCCGGGGGGCCCAGGGAGCCGAGAGGAGCTGCTGCCTGCAGAGGACTTGTTCCCACGGGCAAGTCATCTCAGAACAGGATGCAACTTCCCTCCTTTACTACGAAGGAGGCTGGACCCCACTTCAGCCCAGAGAACCAGGGTGCCAGGCATGCCAGGTGGCCCGGTTCACACCCTGTGTGCCAATCTTTACCCATTAACAGTAAGCCCCTTACCCTCAAAACAAATGGTGATGATACGGTCCCCCCACAGAGAGCTTTCCAGAAGGCTCTGGGAGTCACCCACAGAACAAAGGACCCCCAGCCCCAGCCCGCCTCCCAGCATGGCTGCAGCCACCACGTTCCTCTGTGCACAGATGACAAGGGGGCGCCTTTCGGCAGCTCGATGGCAGGACATGGTCGGCATGCGAGACAGTCGTGCAGCGCAGCAGAGGGCCTGGCGACCACGTGGCGCCCCAGGACGGACGGCTCACAGAGTGCCATCTGTGCCAGCCACTTCCTACCCACTGCCGCCTTCATCTCTGCAAGGTAGTTGTCACTACTCCTATAAAAACGCACATAATGGCAACAATAACAGAACCATCCCGAGAGCTGCCGCGTGCAGGAGCACTAACACCCAGAACCAGCCAAGGAGGCAGGGGTCATTACGCCCACCCGACAGAGGTGGGCACAGAGGCGCAGAGAAGCCAGTGATCTTTACTGCCCTCCCCCCAACCGCCGCCCCAGCAGGACCGGCCCAGCGCCTGTGCCCTGAGCCACCACACCCCTCGGACCATCTCACCAATAAGAGCGTGAAGTCTGGGGAGGACAAGGCCTTGCTCACGCTGCAGAGCCAGGATGAAGAGGGGACGTCACAAAGCCCAGAGACAGCGCACTGAAGAGGAGGGGCGAGCGCCGCCCACCGGGTGCTCCAGGCACACACGGCCTCCCCCGGGCCCGACGGACGCTCAGACAGGACTGGGACCCTGCGGGCCCAGCGACCCCAGCCCCAACCACCCTGTCCTCGCCCCCTCCACCTTCTCACAAGCGTGTGCCCTGCCCACCACGCTCAGCGCCCATGTCATCCAGACGACACACCCACTGCTCAGTGCACCAACAGAGCTGCCCGGGCACCGACCTAGGCACACGGATGACCATCTGCGGCTGCCGGTCAGCTCGCAAAGTGTTCCTACACACAAACCCGTTAAGTGAGTAGCAGAAAAGAAATAATAAAGACCGCAGCAGAAATAAATGAAATCAGAAACTAAAACCCAACAGAGATCGGTGAGGGGGTTCCCTCGGGGTCTCGCGGTTAAGATTTGGTGCTGTCACCACTGCGACCTGAGTTCCATCCCCCCGGGGGGAACTGAGATCTTGAAACCTGCACAGTGTGACCAAAATAAGATCAGTGGGACTGAAGAGCTGGTTCTTCGAAAAGATAAAATTGGTAAAGCTTTAGCCAGACTCATCCAGGAAAAAGAAAAAAAGAGGGCCCAAATAAAGTCAGAAAGGAAAGAGAGGTTACAACCAACACCACAGAAATAAGAGGGTCACAAGAGACTGCTGTGAGCAGCCGTGTGACTGTAAAACGGGCAGCCCAGAAGAAACAGATAAATTCCAAGAAAGGCACACTCTCCCAGGACTGACTTACGGAGAAACAAAAAATGCGTAGACAGATCGCCAGAGTGAAACCAAATCAATAACCATAAAACTCCCAGGAAGCAAAGCCCGGGAACAGAATGCTGCACAGGTGGATTCTAACAGTTAAAGAAGAGTTAGTGAAATGAAAAAATGTTAGTCACTCAGTCATGTCCCACTCTTTGACCCCAGGCAGCCCACCGGCTCCTCTGTCCATGGAATTCTCCGGGCAAGAAATACTGGAGTGGGTAGCCATTCCCTTCTCCAGGGGACCTTTCCGATCCAAGATCAAACCCGGGTCTCCTGCATTGCAGGCAGATTCTTTACCACTGAGCCACCAGAGAAGTTCACACTAATCCTTTTCAAACTATTCCATAAAATCAAAGAAGAAATACTTCTGAACTTATTTCATGAAGCCAATATCACCCTGATACCAAAACCAAAGACATCACAAAAAAAAGAAAGGAAAAAAGGAAGAAAGAAAAGAAAATTACAGGCTAATATCACTGGTGGACACAGATGCAAAAATCCTCAACAAAATACTAGCCAACCAAATTCAACAATATATTAAAGGGATCACAAACATATCAAGCGAGATTCAGCCCAGAAATACAAGGATGGTCCAATATCTGCAAATCAATGTGATATACCACATTAACAAATTGAAAAATAAAAACCATATGATCATCTCAATAGGAAAAGCTTTTGAAAAACTTCAACAACCCCTTATAATACAAAAACTCAACAAAGTGGGTATACAGAGAACATACCTCAACATAATACAAGCCATATATGAAAAACCTACAGCCAACATCACAATTAGTGATGAAAAGTTGAAAGCATTTCCCCAAAGGTGAGAAATAAGACCAAGATGTCCACTCTTGCCACTTTCATTCAACATAGTATTGAAACTCCTAGCCACAGCAATAAGACAAGAAAAATAATAAAAGGAAAAGGATCCACATAGGAAAGGAAGAAGTAGAACCATCACTATTTGTAGATGGCATGCCACTATATAGAAAGCCCTAAAGATGCTGTCAAAAAGCCCTTAGAACTAATAGATGAATTCAGTTAAGCTGCAGGACACAAGATTAATATGCAGATATCTGGTGTAGTTGTATACACTAACAAGAAATTGTAAGAGAGAGAGATTAAGGAGACAGTCCCATTTAGAACTGCACCCAAGAAAAAAAAAACTTCCCAGACATAAAGCTAACCAAGGAGGTAAAAAAGGCCCTGTACTTGGAGAACTACAATATATTCAATATATTGGTCAAATAAATTGGAGACAACACAAGCAAACGGAAAGACAGAAGTGCTCACAGACTGGAAAAAGCAGTTTAATTAAAATGACCGTATTCACAAAGTCCATCTATGATTCAATGCAATCTCTATCAAAGTGCCAATGGCATTTTGCACAGAACTATAATAAATAATTTTTAAGTTTGTATGGAAATACAAAAGACCACCAACAACCAAAACAATGTGGAGAAAGAAGAACAAGGCTGGAGGCATCACACCCTGATGTTAAACTAGATTGCACAGCTACAGCAATCAAACCAGTACTGTACTGGCACAAAGAGAGAAACTCAGGTCAGCAGAACAGAAAGGAGAACCCAGAAATACACCCACCCTTATATGGCCAATTAAACTACAATGAAGGAGGCAAGAATTACAATAGGGAAAAGGCAGCCTCTTCAATAAATGGTGTTGGGAAAAGTGCATAACTACATGCAGAAGAACGAAACTGTTGCTTTCTCATGAAATGTAGAAAAATAACTCAAAATGGACAGAAAAACGGAATAGACATTTTTTCCAAAGAGAAAGTGCAAATGGCCAACAGGCATTTGAAAAGATGCTTATCACCAATGATCAGGGAAATGCAAATCAAATCCACAATGGGGTACCACCTGAAACCTGTTAAAGTGGGTATTAAAAAAAGACAACAAATAGCAAGTGCTGGCCAGGACGTGGAGAACCGTCCTGCACTGGTGGCACAGTGGGAATGCAATCGGGTACATCCGCTAGAGAAAACAAAGGGAAGGGTCCTCAAAACATTAAAAACAGAACTAACGTACAATCCAGAAATTCCACTTCTGGGCATTTTCCCAAACAAACCAGAAATGCTAATTTGAAAAGACATGTGCACCCCAGGTTCACGGCAGTGTTATTTACAACAGCCAAGATGTGGAAGCAACCTAAGAGTCCATCAGCAGACAAACGGACAAAGAAGATGGGGCACGTGTGTACAACGGGCTACTGCTCGGCCGTAGAAAAGAAGGCCATCTTGCCATTCGCAACAACGTGGGTAGACCTAAAGGGAACTACGCTGAGTAACACAAGTCAGACAAAGACTTATTCCAAATGAACAAAGCAAACGAACACACATAGGGAAACAGAAACACTCAGAGAACTAACAGCTGGATTCCAGACAGGAGGTGGTAGGAGAGGGGGACAGATGACGGAGGTCAAGAGATAACCTGCGGCTTTAGAATAAATGAGGCACCGGGATGAAACGTACAGCACAGGACGGGAGTCAGAAACACTGTAATAACCCTGCACGGGGACAGACAGGAGCTAGACCCATCTCGGTGATCGTTCTGTAATAGGGATACGTCGTAACATGCACATACCAATATAACGTTTTGCAATATATGCATATGTGTGTATATATATATATATATATATATAACATAATGTATCAAACTGGGGTCTCCTGCATTGCAGGCAGATTCTTCACCAGCTGAGCTACACAGAAAGCCCGCAAAGTGAAAGCTGCTCAGTCACATCCAACTCTTTGCAACCACATGGGCTACACACTCCATGGAATTCTCCAGGCTAGAATACTGAAGTGGGTAGCCTTTTCCTTCTCCAGGGGATCTTCCCAACCCAGGAATCAAACCCAGGGATTGAACCCAGATCTCCCGCGTTGCAGGCAGATTCTTTACCAAACTGAGCTACTGGGGAAGCCCTTTGTAATACATACAAATATTAAATCACTATGTTGTGTGCCTGGAACTAACAATGTTGGAGGTCAATGATGCTTCAATTTATAAAAAAGAAAAGACTGTGACATACTTAAAAAAAAAAAGAATGCTAAGAGGCCTGCAGTTGGATCCCTCCCTCCGGGCCCCAGCACCAGGCTCGGGCTGACACAGCCCAGAGAAGGGAGCACTTCCCCTCATGAGCCCGAGCGGCTGCCTCACTCAGGCCAGAGGAACCAAACTGCCCACGGCTCCAGAGCTGCCTGCTTCTTTGGAAGTACCACCAGGTCACCACCTACAGGAGCTCAGACTTCTCTGCCCAGCTGTCACCTCCTCCTGGAGACAGTGTTCTGAGCCGGCCAGCCGGCCCCTCCCTCCCCTGCAGGTTCGGCCTTCCCCAAACTGCTCCCGGAGCCTCATCTCCCCCAGAGCCAAGTCAGCGAGGCCAAGGCCTGCAGGTCAGGCCCCGGGCCCCGCAAGGAATGCACTGTGGGCTCCGCCAAGGGCAAGGGTCTGGCAGTCTGGGCTGGCTCCCAGAGGCCAACCTTGAGAGGCCGTCAGGAGGCTGATGGCAGCCTGGCAGTAGCCACGCCCCTGTCCCACTCTGAGTCCTCTGTCTACAATTCAAGGGTGCTTACTGTGGGGCCTGAGCTGAGACCTTCAAGACCAAACAACCCAGCTTCCACAGGTCAGTCGACTGAGGTACAAGGCACGTAAGTGGTGGGCCTTCCCTGGCAGTCCAGTGGTTAGGATTCCAGGCTCCCACTGCAGGGCCCTGGGACCGAGCCCTGCTTGGGGAATTAAGATCCCACAAGACGCAGGTGCAGCCAAAAGAAAGACAAAGTCACACAAGTGCTTTCACTTCTCCCCCGGAGCAGGCAACGGCTCCCCACTCTGGTATTCTGGCCTGGAGAATCCATGGACTGTACGGTCCGTGCGGTCACAGAGCCAGACACGACGAAGCAACTTCCAAGTGCTTTCACGCAGAGCAAACAGGGATTCTAAATCCTGCCTCGTTAGCACATACATAAAACTGAGGCAGAGTGAGACTAACATGAGTGTGTGTTCACAGCAACCCAACACAGCCTTAACCGAGGTGAACTGTCCGCCCTCAAACCTGCCCAAGCCTCAGGGACCCCTTCCCCATTCGGCCAGGGCTCAGAGCACCCGTGTGTTTTCTCCCCTCTGGGCTTCCATGTACCCTTAAACTCATTCTGGAAGAGAAACCCCAGCACAGCTCAACAGGAGACGGGCCCCGCGCCCTTCCGTGCGACCTGGCCCTCCTGCCCCGTTCTTTGCAGAGCCAGGAGAAACAGCAAAGGCGCAGCGTACGAAAGAGTGCCTGGGAGGCCTCTGCCCCGAGAAAGGACCAACAGTGCAGTTACCATCCACTGCGGGCGTCCCTGGCGGCTCAGACGGTAAAGAATCCGCCTGCGACGCAGGAGACCCGGGTTCGATCCCTGGGTCGGGAAGATCCCCCGGAGAAAAGGAATGGACGCCAGTATTCTTGCCTGGAGAATCCCATGAACAGAGGAGCCTGGCGGGCTACAGTCCATGGGGTCACAGAGTCAGACATGACTGAGCAATTAACACTTCACTTTCACTCCATTTTATTTCAGCAGAATAAGCATCAGACAACTTTTTTAAAGTCAATCTTTTCATAAAGTATTTTATTAAAATGGACAGCCTATTTTTTTAACCTTTCTCATGGATTATAACAGAGACGCCTTTCATCTAAGCACAGCAAGATTTCAAATAGACAAAGTGATTTTTCTGTGCAGAAGGCCCACAGCTCCTTCTGCGGACCCGCCCGCAGGCCCCGGAGCACCTGTCTGCAGGTGGGCCGCTCCCTGCATTTCCCTCAAAAGCAGCCCCACCAGCGTCCACAACTGCAGCCCGGGGGTTGACTTGGGAAAGCAGACGGATAACAGAGCAGTGAGTGGCATGCCCACACACCCCGCAGTTTCCGCTAGACTTTACCCCACTAGCAAGGGCACACCCAGGACACTCCAGCACAGCCGGCGCCAAATGGCACGATTCAGGGGGTCTGCTCGCCTTCACACCTAAAATATCCCAGCAACGCGGCCCGCCCTTCCCTTTACTGGCTCTGCCACCGTGATCAACTGTCCCTTCTCCTTCAGACGGACTGCCAAACACCGTTTTATTGGGGGTTTCCTCTAAAAGGCAATTGGAGGTTCCTGCGACACAATTTATAGGTGCACTGTTTCCATTTATTTTAATTTTATTTACAGCCTTCTGCCCAGAGCCCGCTGGGCACAGGCGGCTGTAAATCAGAGATCACAGACACACTGCTGCTTTGTTCCTTGCTTGGTGCCCGTGTCAGCGGACCGTGTGGTGAGCACTAATCTGAATACTAATTACTTTTTCAATCAGACCATGGGTGTGAACTCACTTGAAAACCTGCGGAAAACAAAACGTCATTATCCACTAGCTCTGAGCCGGAGGAGGACACGGGGAGGACACGGCCGGGGGCGGGGGGAGCACGGGGACTCGACGGTGAGCTCGGCCTCGCGCTCTGGACGGCCTTGAGGCGACTTCCTCAACCTCTGTTCTCGCCACTGCTAAGCGAAACGGTGGGTGAGGGAAGCTACTCAGGAGGACCCACAGGGAGCCTCCTGGAACCACGTGCCCAAGCGCGGGGCGGGGCGGGCTCGTGCTCTCTGCCCACGGTGCCACACGCCCGGAGTCAGATGCCCGCAGCCCGGCCCTGCCCGCTCCGCTCAGGTGCCCTAGTCCCCAGCGAGGTCACTGCCACCCCCCAGCGCCAAGACCCTAGGCACCCCGCGGGCCCCCAAGCCTTGGCCCTGGCTATCCTCTGTCCTGGCAAAAGCTTTAAGAGGCAGTGGGGGCTTCCACCAGGCCTTGGCTCCCGCTGTCCAAGCTGAGAACACTCCCAGAGGGGCTGTGCTTCCAGACCAGGCCCGGGCGGAGGACACAGAGAGCCGAGCCTGCTGCAGCCCTGGAGCCCCGAGGGCTGCTGGTGAAGCTGCCCTGCTGCTCTTTCGACGGCAAAGGCGGGCCTGCCCCCTGGAGCCGGGGCGGTGGGAGGAGGGTGGACAGGCGTGGAAGAGGACGCCCCTGGCCGCTCGCCCAGAGGCATGTCTGCCCCACCTCCAGGGCAGCTTTGCTGACCCTGCGATGCCCTCACACAACCCCAAATACGGGGGTTGCAGTATTTTCTCCCAGCGAAGAGGTTGTGCCTTGTGTTCACCGCCCGCTCTCTGGACCTTTCTCTCCCCACAGGCACTGAACCTGTGCTGTCAGGGACACGAGCTGTCTCTCTGGCAATAGGCAGCACCCTGGGAACAAGGCCTGTCTCCCCTCCTTTGTGCCCACCCCCACTCCGTTCATGGTGCCCAGCACAGTTGGCACAGAACCTGTTCATTTGTAGGCTTTTTTAAGACTTCATTATTTAGAAATACGATTGGCTCCCAGATGGCTCACTGGTAAAGAATCTACCTGCAATGCAGGGTTCAATGCAGACTGAATCCCTGGGTCAGGAAGATGCCCTGAAAGAGGAAATGGCAACCCATTCCAGTAGGCTTGCCTGGACAATCCCATGGACAGAGGAGCCTGGACGGCTACAGTCCTTCAGTTTTCGTAACATCATTTCTGTCTGAACACATAACACTGAGTTTCAAAGCTCCAACCGACCCCCAAACAGTAAGAGAGCCAACAGTGGAGAGAGAGGCTGGAGACCGCCCTAGAAATCGACAGAGGGCGTAAGTAAGAGGCAGGAGGCCTGAGGAGGCACATAAACACCACTGGCCCCAACGTGGTGACTAACGGCTGCATTATCACTCCCTACCTTGGGCTAACAGGCCATCGTAAATGCTTATTCTATGACTCAGCCTCTCGTAAATTATGCAGGAAGATCCTCTTAGCTCAGTTTTTCTCTGGCCTTGCAGATGCAGTATTAACTTGGCAGCGATGTTAAGGAGATGTAGTCTCTCCACGCGAGTAAGTCAGCTGTAAGAGTTCTGTCTCTAATCAGCGGCAAAAACAGAGATGACTTCATGAAAGTCATGGAGCTGGGGAGAGAGAAGCAGAGCTCTTCAGGAGATCTCCACTCTCCCCAGGCCACGAGGGACCAGGGACCGGAGGCCAACACTAGCATTTTAAGAAATTCAAAATGCTCTGGGGCTTCCTAAGTGCCTCCTGACTGAGTGCCCTGTGGGGTCTGGAATGCAGCCCTCCCGGAAGGGGGCCGCCGCCCAGACACAGCAGTGGCAGCAAAGGCACCCTGCCGGGTGGAGAGAGAGAATTCTACGTGGCCTGGGGCTCGGTGATCACAAGGGGAGCCCTGCCCATCAGCAGAGGCAGGGAGGCTGGAGGGGGCACCGGGGGACACCATACAAGGTCAGGGACCCATCCTGCCTGGAATCCCGGTCAGGGAACTTGGTGAGAGCGTGACCTCAGGGACTCTGCCAGCCACTCCAGAGCCTCCAGCGCCTTGGCTGAAATGGAGATAATAGCAGGACCCACCATCTAGGCTGTTTCAAGCATGAGATAAGATTCATGAAGCACCCAGGGCCTGGCATGCAGGTCGTGTACCCAGATGTCAGGGCTTGTATGTGTGTATGTGTGTGTGTGTACGTGTCAGTGAGAGGCACATTCAAAGAGAGAGACGAGCCCGTAGGGCTGGAGGATGTGAGTGACAGAGAGCAGCCCCAGGACGAGACAAGAGGGCAGGCCAAGGCCAGACAGGCAGGGGCATGGCCTCTGACCTTCACCCTTGAGCCACGGCAGCCAATCAAGGCTTTGAAACAGGAGCTAACGCAGACAGTCAGGCACTGTCATAAGACCACATGTGGAAGGCAGGCAGGCAGAGAAAACAACACAAGAAGGCCAGACAGGAGCCTCGCAGAAAGAACAGTGCAGGCCAACAGAGACAGCAAGTCTCTGAACTGGCCCGGGCGGGTGGCAGGGGACAGAGACGGGCAGCAGAACCCGGGCCTCCCCAGGGAGTGGGCAGCACTCAGGAAGAGGATGCTGTCGAAGCAAGACGTGAGCGCCTGAGAGGGCAGCGTCCCCAAGGCCCCTGGCCTCCTCCTCTCTCCATCCTTGACCTTCCTTCCCAGAGAAACCCCAGGCTCCTCTTCCGTTTTGTCTTGTTTTAGACTTTATCACCTTTGCTGTTGCTTTGCAGTTCAGTCGCTCAGTCGCGCCCGACTCTGCGACCCCGTGGACTGCAGGCCCCCAGGCTCCTCCCTCCATGGGGTTCTCCAGGCAAGAGTACTGGAGTGGGTAGCCTTTCCCGTCTCCAGGGGATCTTCCCACCCCAGGGGTCAAACCCGCATTTCCTGCACTGCAGATTCTTTACCATTAGGAGTGGGTTGCCATTCCCTTCTCCAGGGGACCACCCTTTACATATATTTATTAGTCCTGGGCAGCGGGGAATGGAGAAATCAGGCTCAACAAGTGTTTCCCATCACCACACACTCTCTGAAACAGGAAAAAAAAAAACTCCGGAGGAGGGTCTGCGCCACGTTTCGGGGGGCACAGGAGCTCAGGTTGGCAACTCTGCCCCCAGGGCACTCGTGATCCAGTGAGGGCACGGGGGGGGGGGGTCGGCAGTGGGGTCTGCTGGGACAGATACGGGCTGAAAGGCTGTCAGGGGATGCGCGGGGGGCTGGGAGCAGGAGAGGGGACGCCTCTGTCACCAACTCGCAGGAATAACTGCAGGCGCTTTAGCTCCGCCCCCCAGCCTGCTGGCAGGCTCCGTGTGGATAGACGGCCCGGCCCTAGTGAAGCCACGGCCAGTTTCTCCACAGTAAGTGCCGTGCTGCCCGGGAACCGCACGTGCGTCAGCCGGCCTGTCTCAGGGTCCTGGCTCTGTGTCGCATTTCAGAAGCTCTCCTGGAGACCCCCACCCACACTCCGCCGCCACGGCCAGGCTGCACAGGCTGCCCAAGCCCAGTGTCTGCAAGCAGGAGTGACGGCCCCTCCATCTGGGCAGGACGGTCCCCTGTGCCTCCTGGAGACTCTGCCAGCAGACAGGCCGCTCTGACTCAAAAAGGCTGCCCCTTATAAAGCACCATCTGGGTCACGCGCTCCAAGTGCAACTCCATGAGGAAGGAGAACAGGAGGTTTATTTTAAAATACTGATTTATTTGGGAGGATTCCCAGGTGGCTCAATGGGTAAAGATTCTGCCTGTGATGCAGAAAAGGCAGGTTTGATTCCTGGGTCGGGCAGATCCCCTGGAGGAAGGTATGGCTACCCACACCAGTATTCTAGCCCGGAGAACCCCAAGGACAGAGGAGCCTGGCGGGCTACAGTCCACGGGGTCGCAAAGAGTCAGACACGACTGAAGAGACTGAGCACATTTACTGATTTGGCTTCACAGATCTTCGTTACGGCATGTGGGATCTAGTTTCCTGACCGGGGATCAAACCCAGGCCTCCTGCTCTGGAAGCATGGAGTTTTACCCACCAGACCACCGGGGAAAGTCCTGAGAACGGTAGATTTTAACCGGGTTCTGGTGGTTGGAGCATCTTCAGGATGGGCGTTGGGGGTGGGGGGGGCCACATTTTAGATACACGACCTCCAGCAGCAGCGAGCGACAAGGCCATGGGCATGACCCTTCCTCCCCAGCCCACGCTCAGGCTGCACAGGAGCCCAGGATCACAGCCCGAGCCGGCCCCAGACACCACGCCGGAGGCCTTCACTGGAAGGGGGCACCAGGGGTAAGGAACCAGATCCTTCCCCCGCCTCCACGAGGTCAGAGCCCACAGGCCAGGGTGAGATCCAGGCAGGAGCAGGCGTCCACCAAGGCCACAGCGGGAACACAGTTCCAGCCAAACAGCGCTGCTGAACCGTGTAACTTATAAATAAATCGCAAGAAGTATTTTAATACAATTTGCTTTCCAGGGACAAAGAACCATGTCAATCAACTCTACAACGCCATAGAGGCAGGAGTCTCTGTTGATGGCTTTCTGGCAAAGGAAGAAAAACGGGTTTTACAGTGAGCTAATCTTTCACACACATGCTAAAAAAAAAAGAGGAAAAAGCTGAAACTGATTGTGTGTTTCCATTTATTCATTCAACAATTACCTGAGCATGAACCAGGGGCCAGGAGCCATCCTAGATATGGTGGCCTCAACATGTAAAGGTTGGGCCAAAAGGTTCACTTGGGATTTTTCCAGAAGACAAAATAGGAGCTTCCCTGGTGGCTCAAACGGTAAAGAATCTGCCTGCAATGTGGGAGACCTGGCTTCAATTCCTGGGTTGGGGAGATCCCCTGGAGAAGGGAACAGCAACCCACTCCAGTATTCTTGGCTGGAGAATTCCATGGACAGAGGAACCTGGCAGGCTACAGTCTACGGGATCGCAAAGAGTCAGACATGATTGAGCGACTATCACTTCCTTCTAGAAGATGTAATGGATACTTGGAACCAGACAGCTGCCCAGCCCCAGGAAACTGCTGTCCACAGCCTCCCTGCAGGCAGGAAAGAGCAGTCCTGAGGTTACCTGTGTGATCACACCCGTGAGGGGCCCAGCAGAGGCTCTTGATAAACTTGAACCTGTGGCAACTAACAAGATCAGAGCATAAGAAAGTAACGGCTTTGGGGTCCTTCAACAGCAGTCCTCATGTGGTCCAGGCGCGGGGAAGCTGAGCATCGCTGAGCAGAGCAAGAGGACGGCCCGTGGCCCCTCACTCAGAAGCTGCTGGGCACATTCACGGTGAGATTAAAGGAGAGTAAACCCCGCGGTGTGCGGCTCGCACGCAGAGTGACGTAGGGAAACTCCTCAGAGCAGACAGGCCGACTCGGAAGGGACGCCAGGTGCATCTCAGGCAACGCCCTGTTTCCTAACCCGTCTCCTCAGCCTCCAGGGTGCTCGAGGAGCCCAGCGAGCAGGCGGCTGGGCGGAGACACGCCTGCGGCACACACGCACCTGCTGTAGCGCGTATCACAATCTCCCATTCTGACACCACGCTGACTACCGCTTTGATGGTTCAAGAATGCGTCCAGGCTTGACAAGCAGTGAGCACGCGACAGGCCAGAGCCCCGGGTGCCCAGCCTTCCTTCCACCTCTGCACCCCGGCACCGGCAAGGAGTGTGTCACTGAGCCTGCGTGCAGAAGAGGGGCAGGCAGGGCCGGGACAGGGCCATCACTGGCCGCTCCTCGCAGGACACCAATAGGCACGGACACCCTGGAGCGACCCCAGCTGACTCCTCTGAACTGCGAGGCTCTCTGGAAGGGCTGCTTTGACTCGGGGGGTCACCCTTCTTCTCTGAACTGTGAGGCTCTCTGGAAGGGCTGCTTTGACTCGGGGGGTCACCCTTCTTTAGCAGCAGAGTTCATGTCGAGGCTGGGAGCGTAGGTCCCGGAGCCAGACTGCCTGGCTCCAAACACTGACTCCTCTGTGGAGTTGAGCCTGCCTTCCAAAGGGCACCTCTGAGCCCCATCCTCCCGGCTGTGAAAGGGCAAACCTCTCCCTCTGCAGGTCACGGTGAGACTGAACCACTGAGCACTTCAAGCCCCCCACCCTCCGGCCCCACGGCGTGCCTACCGCCCAGTGGGCGTCCACCTGCCCGCCAGCACGACGGCGGCCAACCGTCTAAGCCGAGAAGCCCTCCAGTAAATACAAACGTCCTCACAGGAAAAGCAGCACAGAAAACGGACGCAGGAACACAGATGGCCCATAACAAGCGAAAAAAGACACCGTGGTCACATCTTACAAACAGCCACACTCTTTGAAGCGATCCTCTTACATCCAATAAATATTCCAAGAAAATAACCAGAAGTAAGAGCAAAGACGAGAGCCCCGGCATATTTAAGGCAGCAGTTAGTGGAGAAGTTTTGGAAAACACAAATCTGTAACAACAAACTGAGTTACATCCACATGATCAAACCCTGAAGAGTGTTTAATCAGGGGAGGGCCCAGGGCTTATCGTTTAGTGAGAAAAGAGCAACGAAGTGTCCCGCGGCCTCGACAAACTCTTGTTTTAAAAAGTTTCTGCGAGGGACTTCACTGGTGGTCCGGTGGTTAAGAATTCATCTTCCACTGCAGGGGACTCAGGTTCGACCCCTGGTCGGGGAACTAAGACCTCACAGGCCAAAGAGCAACTGAGCCTGAGAGTGTTAACTGCTGAGCCCGTGCGTCCCAACAGGAGAAGCCCAGGCCACCACAGCAAAGACCCAGCACAGCCAAAATAAGATTTAAAAAAAGAAAGAAGAGAAATTTTCCTAGTGGCAAAGGGATTTTTTTTTTTTTTTTTTTTGTATTACGGATGTCCAGCAGTCAACATCAAGCTATTCAGACAGCAATTGCGTTAATCCCTCTCTGAGACTCCAAAATTTCAATCTGCTGCAAGGAAAATGCCTCATTTTAAGCCAAAATCTAGGCAAAAGTAGTACGACCCTGAGGCAAAGGGGGAGTGCGGGGCCAGCCCGGCTCTGGTCTCCACCCCGACAGAACCCTGTCTCCACACCCAGCCCCGTGCATGGAGTGCCTGCCTCTCAGGCCTCCAAGCTCCACATGCCCCAACCAAACCCCGTCTTTCCTCCATGGGTCCCCCATCTCTGCGGACGGCACCCGACCCTCAGCCCAGCCATGGCCCTCATGACCCCTCCTGATGGCCCTGCCTTCATCCACCACCTCCAGCCCGACAGCAGGACCATCTCTGCCACTTTAAAACATGCCCCACCAAGCCCCACCTCGTCCCGCCTGCTCCACCACTGGCCCACTCCCCACCACCAAGCCTGCCCCACCCCAACCACTCAACTCCGCCCAGGTCCCCTGTCTCCAGAGAAAAGCCGCACTCAGACCACGGCCAGCTCTACAGTCTTCCAACACAGCCAGGCTCCCGCCAGCCCGCAGACGCCCCCCTTCCACAGCCTGACACCCCTCACAATCCACTGAGCTCCTTCCCCTGGAGGGCTCTGTCTCCAAACCATGCTGTGCCGACTTCTCATCTTTCTGTCCACACTTTAACGTCACTTCACCTGAGTCAGAGCACCAGGCCCCTCGTCACCTGGCATGTTGGTGGTACCCAGCAGCGGCTTGGACCAAAAGCACCGATAACTAATCCCAACTAAATGGAGAATTTGGGAGAAAGCGGGAGCCCAGGGGCAGGGGACGCTGAGCTGGGACAGACTGGACCCGAGCCCCCAGCTTCAGGTGCAAAAACGCGAGAGACACGGCCGGGGGGTAGGGGCCAGCCAAGGGCGGAGACGCTTTCAAACCAGCCGGGGGAGGAGACACACTTAAAGAAGGAGAGTGACCCAAGCTTCCCAGCGCAATGCAAACCACCTCACAGGCCCGGACCCTCCCGCCCGGCTGTATCCGGACCCAGCTGCCAACTCCATGTCACACAGATGCACACCCACACAGAGGCACGCACACACACCCACAAGGGGGCACACACAGGCACACACACACACCCACAAAGGGGCACACACAGGCACACACACACACCCACAAAGGGGCACACACAGGCACACAGAGGGGCACACACACCCACAAAGGGGCACACACAGGCACACACACCCACAAAGGGGCACACACAGGCACACACACCCACAAAGAGGCACACACAGGCACACACACCCACAAAGAGGCACACACAGGCACACGCACACACACACACAAAGGGGCACACACAGGCACACA